>NC_064849.1:61629070-61929070 GCF_024139225.1 Suncus etruscus | reverse complement strand
GTGTCCTTTGATCTGTGCAAAAGCCAAGATTGCTATATATATAGATGACTGGTTGCTACAACCAGGACTGAACAGTACGCATCCCAGGACCAACAACAACAACAACAGCAACAAAAAGCTCTAGCCTAGCTTTTGGTCTACTATCTTTTCAACAAACAAGATCTCCAACTCCAGAGGTCTGATTGAGACAACCGAAACTGAATGGGTCTTCCGGAAACATAATGAAAGACTTTATCCCAGGCTCCATCCTAGGGGCAACATAATGACCAAGACCACCAACTACAGAAGATGGATTAAAACGACACTGAAGAAGCAGAACTGCTAGAACCACAAAAAAAGACTTCATCAGAAGCTGCATTCTTTGAGCTGCACAGTCACCATGATCTCTAGATACAGAGGTCTGATTTTACCATCCAGGACGAAGCAGAAGTCTTCCATACACCACAAAAGTACCGAGGGGAGAGTAAATGATTATGCAAGGAGTCTATAGTTAATCCCATGACAGTATACTTCAGCGGTGGAGAAACCCTGTAATTCCTAGGCCAAGGGAACTCCCTCTATAATGTCTCCCAATAGTTACTGTGACTATACAGGGGAAAAAAAAAAAAGCACAAAATAATCATTTTCCCACATATTTATTTATTGTTGATCAATTTTTTTTGACATTTTATTTTGGTGTAGATATTGAAGTTGATGTCTCCAATTTTATTTTATTTTATCTTATCTTTCTCTTTCTTTTTGCACTCTAGCATGATTTGATTTCAGAACAGAGATTACTGTGTAGTGCTTGTCTTTATTGATGTAGTGCTCACTGGATATTTAATTTGATATTTCTTTCTGTATTGATGTGGTGTTTCAATTACCTTTTTCATGTCCTCTCTCAAATTGAGGTTGAAAGCCTCTAGAAGGACTCCACCCATTTTCAGTGTATTTGACTTCTTTTTTTTTTCTTTTTTCTTTATTTTTTTTCTTATTTTGTACTCCATTCTATTGCTTTTCTTTCCTTCAAACAAAACCACATAACTCAATTTATCTAGCTCCGCCTCTTAAATAGAGGGGGAAACAAGGGCGGGTACCAGGACCAAACAGATATATGTTCACTAATAGTAAGCTAGACAAAGAGGGGACCACCTACTCTAGCAGCCTGGGGGGTGATGATGGGGGATGTGTTTGCAGGAAGGGAACAGGAATGAGGGGAGGACAAATTTGGTGATGGGTATTCTCCTGATTCAATGTTAATATGTACCTAAAATACTACTGTGAATGATATGTAAGCCATTATGATCAAAATAAAAATAGAAAAACCACTTAAAAATTATAGAGGTGTCACTCGACTGTGTAAGTGCTCATGCAATCCAGACTTTGAGGATCCTTAGAGCTAGGGAATGAGCTCATATGATGATAGAGGTGGTTCATGAGTGTGTCTGACTGGAGTTCTGGAAGTACAGAGGTATGGGAAGAGGAGAAAGTGGGCATGCCCTGTCTCCAAAGAGTTCCTGAAAATGTCACCCACAAAAGCAGCATTACATTGAGTTTTTGATTGTTAGGAGTCTGTAAAGATTAGTAGAAAATTGGTTTAGTTGAAAATATATGTGGCAGTAGTTGTGTGGATCTGTGGGTGGAAAACTTGTCCTCCCTGATCAATCCCTGATGCCCCAGAGTTATTGACTATGAGGCTAATATATACATCAGTTTTTGCTGCCTTTCTTTTGTGTTAGATGAGTCAATGGTGCTCCTAGGCCAGAAGCTATAAAAGTCCTGTTGAGAAAACTTGCTTAAAGCAAAGTTTACTAAGTAATCACAAGTACTGTACTAGCTTAAGCAATGTCCTGGGGCAATGGGCCTCCTAGAAAAACCTTGACCTTTTCTGAAAGTTCGTTTCTTTTTTTTTTTAATTTCCTGTTATCGCAGTTTTACAAGAATACCTTGCATGTTTTAAGCCAACCTAAAACCTATACAAGCTACCTTTGCTGGATAAATTAAAACGAACTTTCTCATTCTAACTCTGTCTTTGTGTCTTTGTCTGTTTGTTGTTGTTTGTCTTTGTCTGTTTTGTGTTCATTCTCTCACTCTCTCCCAGTGGTTGACTCTCAATTACATGTTCTTAATTCTTAAATGGTCATTGTCTTTGGGTAGCTTCTAGAAAAATATTAACATGATTAACTTTTACCTTTTGTGTATGTGTATGTGCATGCATGCATGTGTGTGTGTGTGTGTGCTTGTGTTGTGGAGGAGTTGGGCCACACCCAGAAATGTTCAGTGCTTACTCTTGGCTCAGGAATTATTCTAGCGGTGCTCAGGGGACCATATGAGCTGCTTCAGGTTGAACCTGGATGGGTAACATGCAAGGCAGGTACACTACCTGTGGAACTATCTAGCACCCTGCCTTACATTTCTTATATCATATAAAGTGTATGTAGAGACACTAAATGATTCTTTGAGTGGATGATTTAATAAATGACATTTTTTAAGAGAATGTGACCTTTTTATCTTTTTCACATTCGACAGCTGCAGGCTTTAACTGTTGAAAGTAGCAACATTCTGACAGGCTGTACTTACCTATTATGTTGGTGCAATACATGTTATACTCTCCATGCTGGAAATAATTCATTATTTCATTGTGCTCTCATAGTGTTCAGCACAGAACATTCATAAAGAGTAAACGTTCTAATTTTGTCTTTGTCACAATTGTATCATGAGGACATTGTCTAAATCTCTAGGGTTTAATCCTAAGGTTTTTCTTTGTCTGTCATCATTTTTCCAAGGTTGCTCTGTCATTGAGTTTGTCTTTACAAAAAACACTAACCATTTCTTTATTTTTTTTTTTTTTTGTTTTGGTTTTTGGTTTTTGGTTTTTGGAGCTACACCTATTTGATGCTCAGGGATTACTCCTGGCTAAGCACTCAGAAATTGCCCCTGGCTTGGGGGACCATATGGGACACCGGGGGATTGAACCACGGTCCTTCCTTGGCTAGCGCTTGCAAGGCAGACACCTTACTTCTAGCGCCACCTAGCCGGCCCCTAAAAACACTAACTACTTCTTAGACAATTTCTTGAATTATCTGTCATCACCTCTCTTGCAGGTAGAATTTGAATGTTTGAAGTACTGATTGTTGTTCTATTAAGCAGGTTGCTTTTTCTCAGTTACTTGACTAGTGAGTCTCAGAAGTCAAGTGATATAAATTCATCAATCCTCTAAACTTGAACACTTACCCCATTTCTGGGATCCATTATTAGGAGTTATTCAGTTTTCTTATTAGATCTTGTATTAGTTATTTTATGTAGGAAACTTTCCCTTTTCTTTTGTGGGTTACTCCTGGCTCTGTTCTCAGAAATTACTCCTCAAAAGCTCAAGGGTCCATATGGGATACCAGGAATCAAACCTGGAACTGCCACATGCAAGGCAAGTACCTTACCTACTGTAGTCTGTACTCTGTACCCAGATTTTCCTTTCAAATTCCTCATAGTTTTTATGTCATTCTCTTGAATCCTCATTAGACTATAAATATTTCAATTTTGTGTATTTTAGGAAAAGAATACACCCCATACCCTTCTCATTTCCCTTTATGGAACATCACTTCAAATATGTCCCCAGATCAAGATGCTTGGATTTCATAGAAAAATATTATTGTCTCTATTTATCTTCAGTTTTTACTTGAGATGTTATTGATTTGAAATTCTGTATTAATTGTAGCACTGACTGCATTTTTCTACCACACCATACCACAACACATACACCATTAAATAAGTTTTCTTGTAAAAAATTAAACTCCGTTACCTGTTTCAGATTCACCTTTGTTAAACTTTGTTCTACTGTTAGTCTAAACCTCATTATTTTCTTTGTTGTTGTTGTTAATTTAGTTTGTTTCTGTATATTTGACATGAAAATTAAGATACATTATTTGTCTTTTTCCTTTGACATAATTAAGTACAATTAAGTTATTCCCTTACAGATTTATTTTTGTTTTATTTTCTGTGTAGAAATTTTAGTGATGCAGTTTCCTTTATTATATTCTCTTTTGTTTCTTCTGATGCTGGGGACAATACAGAGACATATTACAGCCAATAATGAAGTTTATCTTCTGTTTATTTTATGCATTTTGTGATTTTAAATTTTAATCTTAAGCATTGAGTTATTTATTTAGGCCTCTTCTTCCTTCCTTCCTTCCTTCGTAGTGCGTGCTTTCAAAACTATACATTTTCTTTTTTGCTGTGTCCCACAAATTTTGAATATTTGTGTCTTCATTTGCATTTGTTTCCAGGAATCATATGATTTTCTTTTTGTTTTCATCTCTGACCCACTGGTTATTCAATACTGAGCTCTTTAATTTTCAGGTATTAAAGTTTTTCTTCTGTGTTCCTTTGTAATTCACTTCTAATTTCAGTACATTCTGATCTGAGAAGGTAGTCTGTACAATTTTTATTTTCTTGATTTTATTAAGGTATGTTTATGGGCCAGCATGTGGTATATCCTGGAGAAAGATTCATGTGCATTAGGGAAGAATGTGTACCTGGTTTTCTGGTTTTCTGGGTTTTGAATGCCCTATATATATTAACTAGGCCACTTCCATTTTTACTTTCAGAGCTAGTATATTCTTGTTGGCTTTCAGCCTGGTTGATTAATAAAGGGTTGACAGCGTAGTGTTGAGGTCTCCCACTATTACTATGTTGCTATAATATCTTCTTTTAGATCTGTCAACAATTGTATATTTTGCTGGTCCTCATTGGGGGCATACATATATTTAAGAGTGCTATTTCTTCCTGTATATATTCCTTGATTATTATGAAATGTCCTACTTTGTCCTTTATAACATTTTTTTTTTTTTTTTTTTTTTTTTGCTTTTTGGGCCATGGCCAGTGATGCTCAGGGGTTAGTCTAGGCTATGTGCTTAGAAATTGCTCCTGGCTCTGGGAGCCATATGGGACAAGATCTTTTTGATCTTCCTATTATCACTATTCTATTATTATCTGTGGGGCTTATCATTGTGACTGTCCCTGTTGTAGATCAGCTGCATCCAAGGTAAATGCCCACCACTGTGCTATTGTTCCAGCCACCCTTATAACTCTTTGTTTTTATTCTAAATATTGTATTATTTGATATTAATATGGGCACTCCAGCTTTTTTTAAGTGACTTGTTTGCTTGGATGATTGTCCTCCAACCTTTGATTTTGAGTCTATGTTTGGTTTGACTATTCAGGTGTGTTTCATTTAGGCAGCAGAATGTTGGATTCAGCTTTTTTTTATCCATTTTGTCACTCTGTACCTCTTAACTGGTACATTTAGTCAATTGATGCTGAGAAAGAAAATTGTCATGGAATTTATTGTCATCTTTATGTAGGTCTTTGGTGTCTCTTGGTCTGTTTTGTCTTACAGTAGACCTTTAGTTTTTCTTTTTTTTTTTGGTTTTTGGGTCACACCCGGCAGTGCTCAGGGGTTACTCCTGGCTGTCTGCTCAGAAATAGCTCCTAGCAGGCACGGGGGACCATATGGGACACCGGGATTCGAACCAACCACCTTTGGTCCTGAATCGGCTGCTTGCCAGGCAAACACTGCTGTGCTATCTCTCCGGGCCCTAGTTTTTCTTTTTAAGGCTGGTTTTGAGTATGTAAAGTTTCTGAACTATTGTTTGTCCATGAGCTGTGTGTTTCCTTCAAACCTGAATGTGAGCCTGGCTGGGTTCAGTGTTCTAGGTGAAACATTTATTTCAGTGAGTTTTGTCAATATTTCCCACCATTGCCTTCATGTCTTGAGGATTTCTTATGATAGGTCTACTGTAAATATTAAGGATGCTCCTTTGAATGTAATTTCTCTTTTTGATCTTGCTACTGTCACTATTCTATTATTATTTGTGGGATTTATTATTGTGACTAGGATGTGTCTAAGGGTGATTTTTTTTTGGGTCTCTCTTAGCTGGTACTCTTTGGGCATGCAGGATTTGGCTGCATGCTGTCTTTAGCTCTGGGAGTTTCTCTGCAATAATGTCATTGACTGCTGATTTTTTCTTGGGCTTTTGTTCCTAGGTCTCTGGAACTCCAATGATTCATATATTGTTTTTGTTGAGTTTATCAAAGACTTCTATTTTCATCTGTTCACATTATTTGAGGAATTTTTCTATTCTCTGATTATTTGTTTTTAAGGCTCTTTTCCAATTTTTTTTATTATATGGAGTTGTTATGATTCTATCCTCAGCTGCTGTTACTCTGTTAGAGAGGATTTTCATGAGGTTTTCATTTCACCTACCAAGTTTTTCAGTTCTGTTATTGCAGTTTGGAGTTTTTTCATTTCTATTTTCATATCTTCTGGATTCTTATTTGTTGTTCCTTCATCTCGTTTGATGTTTTCTTTGAGTTCCTTGAATATCTTCACATTTCTTCTTTACATTCCTTATGTAAGAGGCTAAATAAGTGGTTAGCACTTTGCATGTCATCAGGGCTGCCATCTTTATTCTCTATGTATATTGGAAGCCTATGTTGTTTCCCCATAGTGACATTGTACATGTTGTGACACTTTTTACATGTTGTGCTGGGGTTCATTGGCTAGAAGATATGCATGGTCGCAAAATGAAGTGCAGCAGCCAGGCTCCTTTGACTCCACCATACATGGGTGGGCAGCTCATCTCTGTTGCTGAGCTGTTAAATGATCTTTCAGGTGGGATGGTTAATGGCCGCAGCAGAGCCCATTCAAAATGGCCCCCTGTGTTGCTAGGAATTCTGATTCCATGTTGAATAAGAGTGGAGACAGTGTGCATCTTTGCTTAGTATCTAATCTTAGTATAAATGATTTCAATTTTTAGCTATTAAGAATAATATTGGCTGTTTGCTTTTAATAGATAGTTGTTATTATCTTGAGGAAGGTTTCTTCCATACCTAATTTGCAAGAAAGGAGAGAGACCTATACCACATTAACTTCAAAACACTTGAGAAATGGAAGAAGACATAAATAAATGTAAAAAAATATTATGTTCATGAATTAGAAGAATTAATATTTTCAAAATGATCATTTTAACTAAAAAATGATATGGATTCAGTGCAGTTCATATTCCAATGCAGACAACATTCTTCAAGGGCTTAGAGAAATTAATTATAAAGTTTGTGTGATACCATAAAAGACCTAGGGTAGCCAAATCTATATTTAAAAAACAAGAAACTGAAAAGACTCATATTACCTAACTTGAAGCTCTATTATAAAGCCATACTATTCAAAACAGCATGGTATCAGAACAAAGACTTTTATACCAATGGGTCAGAATAAAATATCCAGTGATAAATCCTCAACTATATGGCCAATTTTTTAAAAGGAGCCAAGAATTTGAAATGAAATAAAGAGTTTCTTCAAAAAATGATGTTGAATAATTGAGTAACCAGGTATAAATAAATCAAAGAACAATCCATATCTCACACCTTACACAAAAGTCAATCCAAAATTGACTAAAGACCTTGAGATTAGACCCAAGTCCATAAGTTTCTTGAGAAAAATATAGGCAGAAGACTCCAAGATTTAGACCTCAAGGAAGTCTTCAATGGCAGGATTCCAGTGGCAAAGTCTATAGCATCAAATCTGAATAAATGGGACTATATCAAATTAAAATGTTTCTGTACAGCAAAAGAAACACAAGCTAAAATTATAAGATAGCAAACTGAATGAGTGAACATTTTTGAACTAAAGATTTCAGATAAAGTTTTGATATCTAGGATATACAAAGTATTCACAAAAGTTAACTCCAAAAACACCTATAAATCCATCAAAATTGTGGAAAGAAAATTAATAGACACTTCTCAAAAAAAATATCAACCAATGGCAAACAGGTACATGAAAAAATGCTCATCATCACTTATTATTAGGGAAATCTAAATCAAGACAACAATGAAATATCATTGAGCAGAAATATATATGTATATACATATGGCACATATATACAATGCAATATGACATTGCTGTAAGGAATAATGCAATCATACAATTTGCAACAACACGAATTAACTGGAAAATATTATGTTAAATGAGGTAAGCCAAACCATTTTTATACCAGTGAGGATGGCACATATCAAAATAATGGCAACAATATCTGTTTGTGAGGATGTAGTGAGAAAGGAACTCTCATCCATTGCTGGTGGGAATGCTGCCTGGTCCAACTCGTATGGACAAAAAAAGTATGGGAAATTCTCAGTAAACTCAAAATTGAGTTTCCAAGCAACCCAGCAATTCCTCTTTTGGGTGTCTATCTATTTTGGGGTATCTATTTTTGGTATCTTTTGTGTATCCAAGACAGGAAAGTATTCATCCAAATGTATGTATGCACACAGTATTCATTGCAGCACTCAGTTTAGTAGCTAAAACTTGGAATCAATCTAGGTGTCCAACAATAGTAGAGTGGATCATGAAGATGTGGCACATATATACAATGCACTACTACATTGCTTTAAAGAATAATGCAATCATGCAATTTTCAACAACAAGAATTAACTGGAAAATATTATGTTAAATGAGGTAAGCCAAAAGAAGGATAAATATAGAATGATACCACTTATATGTGGTATTTAGAATAAATGCATTAAGAAACACAATGGTCTAAATGGTAGTTGTTTCAAAAACCTTTGGTTCCAGAGTATAGAGAGGAGAAGGAAAGAAACTGGGTGGAAGAGGAGAAACACAAAGATAGAATAGGGGTCACAGCTAAGAGGTCTCAGGTGAATTGGTATTGTTACAAAAGGACAGAACTGAATATCCAAGTCAAAGGCAACAACTAAATCATGAGACCCAAACTTCAACAATCTAACTTTAAATGGGCCTGTTATACTAGCAAGCTGGGGTGCAATGGGTGTGGTATGTGGGGCACTTGGGGAACATTGGTGGAGAGAGTTGGACACTTATGGTGGGATTGGCCCTGATTCATTGTATGTCTGGAACCCAACTATCAAGGACTTTGCAAATTTCAATGGTTTCAATAAAATAAAAAGAATTAAAACAATCCTCAAGATCTTTTGCTAATACAATTAGTTCTTGACTATTTTCTTGTCCTTTCTTTGTATCTCCGATATCTTCTTCCATTATATAACATTAATACCAATTCACGTGTGCTGAAGTGATGATTCTGTACATTTCTATATCTTTACTCTCTCTAAAGTGTCTCTAAACTTTATCTCTGCCTTCCTAATTCCTATGTATTATAGAGGACTCCAGTTACATCTTAGCAAGTATTTGCCTCTCTCCCTTTTTATAACTGATACATGTTGTTCATTTCTGGATATTTGTTTATTTTGTTTTAAGTCTTTATTCATTAAAGGGGACAGAATCAGACTTTATAATGCATGTCTTTAGTGATCTATTGACTGGTATTTAAGCTAATTCAATATTTTGTGAATGTTATTGTGAATAATGTTGTGAATAATGCTGCAATGACTACAGAATTATAAATACCTTTTCAAATAATTACTGTTTTGAGGTATGTTTTCTCTAACTTTTGTAAAAACTTTTTATTTATAAATGGGTATTAAATCTTGTCATAAGCTTTATCTGCATCTATTGATATTATCATATAATTTTTATCTCTCCTTTTATTGACATAGTCCATCGTATTATTTAATTTGTTTGTACTGAATTATCTTTGTACCCTTAATAAATTCTATTTGGTCATCATAAAACGTATGATTGTATTTTAATATGGAATCATGATTTTTACATTATTCATGTGTATATGTCTCTGGAAGATTGTTATTGTAAGGATTAATTTGTTTGTACTATGGTTTTTAAGACATTTCTTTTTCTTTAACCTTGTTTTATATGTACTTGCTTCTTAAACTGTCCTAAGTTTATCAAGCTTTATATTACTTAATTTTATTATTTAATAACCAAAAACTAATCAATTATCATTTGCTCGGTAAATTTCCAACTTTTGTAGTTACTATCTGCACATTTTAAAATAAAACATATATGCCCCAACATAAGTATATTCTCAGAAACAGAATTTTATTAACTTATGTGTTATATCTCTAGTAAATATGTTAAGTATCTAGTTTGGCAACATTTACCTAAAACTCAAATGCTAAAACTTTATCATGTTAAAACTTCTTTTTTGATATGCTTAAGAAAGATATTGTGGTCCTACAAAACATATATAGGGTCTTTTTAAGTAGAAGGAATTTAAAATTATTTAATCTTTATTATATTATTTTCATTGTAACATTGGTTTTATTGTTACAATGATGTTATAATTTCTGGTTTTGATGTATAAGTTACTACATCTTCATCTCCAAAGTATGCAAAACTGTTCACCAATTTCAATTTCTTGTGCAGCTTCTATAGAGTCCAAGGCCTGAGCTCTAATTCATGACTTAACTTCCACAATCCTAGGATCAACCCTAAGTAATTATCAGCCCTCTCCCTACCCCAGACACTTTGATCTACAGTATGGAAGCAGAGAGAAATAGGGACATGACTTCTCCCTCAAAGCAATTCACTAGAAAGAGCAATATGACAGTTTTAATATATCATTAGCTAGGAGGTACTGTGAAATGCAGAAATTGTGGTGACTTCTTAAAAATTATAACAATCATGTGGTTTGAGATAATTTGTCTTTTTGAAATATATCTTTTTTATTTCTCATAACTATGCAATCTCAACAAAATATATAAAAGGTATAAGCATGCATCTAAAGTATCTAAAGCTCTGGTGCACACACAGCATGCTCTGAAAAAAATTGGTTTTTATAACAGAACTATTACAAGTCAGAAATATTAATTCCTTCAGGACTCATATTGGTTAATTCAATATTAATTAATATGCCTGAATCTGCCCTCTTCCCTTAACAAATAGTGAAAAGTAGCATGGTCTAGAATACAGAACTCTTGATTTTCAGCTCAACTCTGAATTTTTAAAACCTTTGGTCTAAGTTTTTGGGATCATTAAAGACATCATTAGAACAGAAAGATCTAGTTTCTTTGGTTTAATTTAGCTATACACTTGCCTTGCTTTCCAGTTCTTTTTGTGGAGGCTTGGCTGAAATCAACTGCATTAATTGAGTGTGTAATTCTGGAACCATCTAAGAAAGCTAAAATCATTTAAAATTAGTTGGGGTTTAGTAACTAGGTTGAACTTTGCCTTTGTCAAGCAGTTTCCAGCTGACTCACTGCAGCTGCAACAATTGACATCATTTTGTGCCTTTCATGCAAGGACTAATTTGGCAGGCAGCTCTCCCAGTGGAGAGGGTTTCTGAGCCTCAGTGAATCTCGGGGTTAGAATGGACTTTAAAGGTCATGAAATTCAAACCTTAATGTAATGATTGAATTGGATTACATCAACATACCACCAATGGTTTTCTAACCTAAGCTTGGAGAAGTCTAGTAATAACACAGTGAAACTTTCTACATGAATGGAGTTGTATAATCTATATTTGAGTAGTCATGACGTCCTTATACTTGGTGAAGTCTTTACTCTCAACTGTCTAGATATCGGTATAGCACATACAGTCTTTTTTGAAACCCAACAGCCTTTTAAATATTAGAATCTCTGGTACTTTTCCCTTGTACTTCAGTTTGTGTCTCTGATCTGCTTACCTTTCTCTCATTTCACATATTTATATTTTCTTTAACAAGTATGTGCTTACTGACATATAGCTTTAGTTTGATCACTAGATCAATTTTAAAATATTATCCTTTTATTCTAAAAATGAAGGAAATTCTATAGTTGTAAAAAGTTGTAAATCATCAAATCAGACTATGCTGGAAAAGTAAGATGGGAGTTCCTTGAAAAATTGTGCTGTCTTCCTACAACTAAACCAATGTGACATATTAATTTCATACTATGAAATCTCAAAGGCATGACAAAGTTGTAGTGCTTTTTAAGCACTAAGTAAATAAGAGATCATAGCAGTTTAGATTTCATCTGCTTTTATATTTGTATGGGTTTCTTATTTTAGTGCTAACATTAAATTAAAAAAGAGGGATGGATGAATGGAAAACTACTTAGGACGTGCTCCAGTACATAAAAATTTAAAGCAAAACAAAAAATATCATTATTTTTGACTGACAATTTACTGAGTTCTGTATGGAATTAAAATAGCAGTTTTAAGCAATTCAGTGACATATGTCTTTAGTAATTTCAAAAGTCTTTCTTTACTCTTGAAGAAAGAAAACTGAACTAAGTCATGGTAACATTTCATGGTTGCTATTAAATAGCTGTGTTTTATTTGCTAATAAAACTATTTACCATCTCTGCTTATGAAAGGCAAGTGAAAAGGAGTTCTTCAACTGCATAATAAACATGTATGAAGACTAAAATGACAAATTTTAAAAACTCAATTAAAATTTATGAATAACTTTCTTATTTGGTCAGTTTGTAAGATCTGTGGGAGAAAAACTGACAAAGCCCATGTCTTCACAAGTGCCCCCCCTCCATATATATGTGTATATATATATGAATATGATATAAATACAGGTGTGTATATGTGCATGCTTACATGTATATAGTTGATTTTATTTGTTTGGCTTGGGTCATACCCAACTGTGCTCAGAACTTGCTGGTGGGGCTTAAAATATCATATGTGATTCCTAGGGCTCAAGAGTGGAAAAACTGCTTGCAAAACAAGTGCCCTACTCACTTTGCTTTAGTTTTTACTTTTTTAAAAATTTTTTATTGTGGTCTAACTGAATTACAATTCTCTCATAGTAATATTTGAGGCACATAGTGACAATGAGTGAGGGGCATTCCCACCACCAGTGTTGTCCTCTCTCCACCCCTGTTCCCAGCATACATCCCACATCTACCTCCTTTACCCCCATAATGCTAGTGCAACTGTTTTCCCCTTGCTTGCTGTAGATTGGGTATCAATTCTGCTGTCATTGACTTTAAATTTGGTATTCATGTCTGGTCAGTTTTTATTTTCACAAAATGAACATTCGACTGTCTGGCCTGGGTACCATCTGGAAGAAGGAAAAAAGAAAAGAGAAAAAAATGACAAACAGAAAAAGAAAAAAACTAGAAGGAGTCCATCTTGGTGTTATAAATATTCATTTAGAAGAAGGAAAGCAAAAAAAGAAGGAAAAGGTAGTAAAACAAGACAAAGCAGAAACAAAAAACAATAAGGGAGTATCAACAAGAATACAAAAAAAATAAAAGAATAAACACAGGATTAGCCAAAAACTAAAACCATCAGCTATGGAAAAAAAAAAAAAGAAAAATAAAATACAGGCAACTTCTTGCAAAAAAGGGGAGGGGTTGAATTTCTTCTTCTTCTCTTCTTCTTCTTCTTCTTCTTCTTCTTCTTCTTCTTCTTCTTCTTCTTCTTCTTCTTCTTCTTCTTCTTCTTCTTCTTCTTCTTCTTCTTCTCCTTCTCCTTCTTCTTCTTCTTCTTCTTCTTCTTCTTCTTCTTCTTCTTCTTCTTCTTCTTCTTCTCCTCCTCCTCCTCCTCCTCCTCCTTCTTCTCCTCCTCCTCCTCCTCCTCCTCCTCCTTCTTCTTCTTCTTCTTCTTCTTCTTCTTCTTCTTCTTCTTCTTCTTCTTCTTCTTCTTCTTCTTCTTCTTCTTCTTCTTCTTCTTCTTCTTCTCCTCCTCCTCCTCCTCCTCCTCCTTCTTCTTCTTCTTCTTCTTCTTCTTCTTCTTCTTCTTCTTCTTCTTCTTCTTCTTCTTCTTCTTCTTCTTCTTCTTCTTCTCCTCCTCCTCCTCCTTCTCCTCCTCCTCCTCCTCCTCCTCCTCCTCCTCCTCCTCCTTCTTCTTCTTCTTCTTCTTCTTCTTCTTCTTCTTCTTCTTCTTCTTCTTCTTCTTCTTCTTCTTCTTCTTCTTCTTCTTCTTCTTCTTCTTCTTCTTCTTCTTCTTCTTCTTCTTCTTCTTCTTCTTCTTCTTCTTTTTCCTTTGCATAGGCACGGTAAATACAGGGAAATTCCCTTGGCTTAAAGATACAGGGTTTCTCCACCCTTGAAGCATACTGCCATGGGAACAACTACCAGCTCCATACTCACTCATTTGCACACCCTAAGGTATTTTTATGGTGCCAGGAAACTTTCCACTCAGATGTGGGTGATGATTTGTATATGGAGATCTTGTTATTCTTATAGGTCATAGAGGCTAGGAGAGAGGTTTTTATTATGGTTTTAGGAGTTCTGTTCCATCACTGTTGTTGTAATCAGTCTTCTGTAATTAGTGGTCTTGATTTTTGTTCAGAACCTAGGACAGAGCCTAAGATATATTCTTCAGCATAGTTCCAGAAATTCTGCTCAGTTGCAGTTGTCAAAATTAGACCTCTGGAATTAGAGATCTTGGTTTTGAACATATCCTAGGCCAAGGCCTAGGCTAGGAACTTCCTCTTTGGTCCCTTGATAGGTTCTGTCCAGTGGATATTTGTCAAAGTCAGTCTTCTGTAGACAGCGATTTTAGCTTTTGCTTAGGACAAAGGATAACATGTCTCCTGGTTACATCATGCCATTACGCTCTGAGATGGGAAAACCCTCTCTTAGCTCAAGTTGCTGCTATTTCCTCATGCCAGGATGTCATGTTAAAACTGGTGCAAGTTGCAGGATGACATTCATAGTATCCCCGGGAGGAGTTTGGTTTCTGGTACTGTTGCTGGAACCTGTGTCAGTTCCAAGTCTGGGATCTGCGGTTCTGGGTTGGATGGTAACTGTCCAATCACGTGGAGTCTAAGTTGGGTCTACGTGACACATGCTTATGGTGGGAGGTGACCCTGCCTTTTTAAAAATATGGATTCTTGTCCCTAATAGATAAGAGCTTGTTTTTGTGCATAATATTTCCTTTATTTAGAGTCCCTATGCAAAAGGATATGGAGAAATATTATATTGCTGGTGGATTTGGAGGTAAGAATGATAATCTGCGCAATCTCTGTGCCCTGGTTTTGACCTGAACTTTTATTCTAGGCAAGACTTTTCTTGTAGGTTTTCATACAAGGCAGAACCAAAACAGGTGAGGTTGTAGAAAGAAAGAGGGAAAAGAAAAAATTTATATCTATATCTATGTAGATATATAATAGAAAAAAATACATTTTTAAAAAATCATTAAAGAAAAATGCTGTTTATGAGGCTGACTTTTTTTTGGAATAAACAGACTAGGAGATATTATTATAGAGGTATTAAACACATAAAGGGAATATGGGCTTCCCATTGAGTCTTTTGAGATGTTCTGTGGTGGGTGGAGTGTCGGGTGTTTTTTTGTCACACATAGTGTCTTATTTAGTTTGCGAAATTATTGTACCCCTTGGACTGGGGTCCTTTTTGGGCTGAGTCAGTGGCATGCAACCGTCCATGATTAGGAGAATGAGAAGGGCCATGAAGCACAAATCAGATGTATTGGTTGTACTTTCCTGCCAAGGCATATGATGTGGGACTGGGAGGATGATCTTTCATTTTGGTAGCTTGGTGGTGCTTTGTTGGAGCAGGAGGTTGGTCCCAGTACCTACTGGGCTAATAACTGTGGGTAAAGCAGGTTAAATAAGGAAGGATAATGGGTCAGGATTCGGAGATGAGAGGCTAGAAGGATTTCTGAGGGGGTGGCAAGAGAGGTAACATATAAGAGGGGTTGTATACAGTTTGGGCTTGGGTTGTTTACGATTTAGGTTTGGCAATCAGAGAGGAGTCCACTGTCTACTAACTCATGCCCACATAAAGACGAACGTTAGTGTTCATTTCTTAGGTTGACCCTCATAGGCTGGGTCTGAGCTCTTAAGATATGATTGAGTTAAGAAAAGATAAATAATTGGTTAAGATATGGCTTAGGAGAGAAAGGAGGGGGAAAACAAAAGATAAGAGAGAGGAGAAAAGAATAATTAAATACAGTGAGTACAGAATTGAATGGATTAAAAAAGTAAAGGACAGGGGGAAAAGAAGTAGAAAGAAGAAGAGAGAAAAATGAAAGGAAGAGAGAGAAAAAAAAGGACACAATGATTTGCCAAAACATATTCGATGAGTGGGACCTGTAGCATAGGTCTGTGGTGTGCCATTGACAGTTCCAGTGGTCTGAATGATCGTATGCTTTGGGTCCTAACTGAAGACGTAAACAAAAGGAAATGGGTTAATTAGAATATTTTATCAAGACATTGACATAATGGGCACTGTATATGGTATCCAGCATGATTCACCACCAAGGTTTAAAATTAGGGTGTCACTCTTTGTTTCCAAGGCCCCCTGTGGACAAAGAAGCTGAAATTTTATTTTATACTTGGTAAAATTAAGACATTAAAGCATATTTTTAGTAGTCACTGCAGTGGGAGACCAGGATTCCAATCATATTCTGTCCTTGGTTCTGTGGAAAAATACATTAGGACATTATTATAGACCTTTGTGGTTAGAGGTTGATTGCATACCTGTTCACTCAAAAACAGTTGCCGCCATCATTGCTGGATTCTCTAGGTTATAATGGGTATTTACATCTTTATGTTGCCACCCTTCCACTTCATTTGGACACTTCACCATGTTATATGGTGGCACCTATGGTGCTTAGAGATTTTATCCTTTCAATCCTAGTACTTGTTCATGGATTACTATTTGTTAATGTGGTGTATGTTTTGAATACCTGAAAGAAGTGCTATCATTTTCTATTTATCTTTCTTCTTCTGACTTACTTTGTTTAACATAATATTTTGTAGATCAATCCATGTTGCTGCAAAATCCATGATTGTATTATTTCTAATTGCTATGTAGTATTCCATTTTGTATAAATACCACATTTTCATGATACATTCATCCACTGTTGGGCATCGAGGTTGGTTCCAGTTCTTGGCTATTGTGCTGGGTGTTGTGATAAATAGTGAAGTGCATACATACTTTGGGATGAATATTCTTTCATCTTGGGAGTAGATACCCAGGGGTGCAATTGTTGGATCATATGGCAACTTAATTCTGATTATACTAAGCACGCTCCATACTGTTTTCCATAGGGGTTGGATCAGGCAGCATTCCCACCAGCAATGGATGAGAGTCCCTTTCCTACTACATCATTGCCAACAGAGATTGGACCCATTATTTTTTTTTAATTTTTTATTTTTAATTATAAGAACAATGATGCAAAGAAAGAGGACAAGATAAAGTTACAGTGGAAGAACAATCACCCATAAACAGAATTCTCAGGAGAAATCCCCTTGCTGATGCCTAAATTTTGAACTTACAGTCAAAGAACATTAAGAAAAATAAAACAGAACCCATGTACAATTACTTTGTCCACAAGTCCCTACGTTGTAGTACATTATCACATTTCTTAGCAGTACACAAAGCAATCTAAAGCCATGAAATTTATGTGACTCCTTAGACATTGAAGGCATAGTATTTTTTTTACATTTTCATGCACGTGCATATTAGTTTAAGTTAACATCAAAAGTTTGTGTTTTTTTTTTAAGGTTTAGAGTCAAAGGAGCACAGTAAAAATGGTGTTAGAGTGGCAAATATTGTTTGCATAGGCCCACCAAAATATGGGAGACATGGAAAGGAAAAGCCTTGGCCTAAATACAAGGAGACCCTACCCTGAAGTTTCCTGGCATAAGACCAACTCTAGGCTCCAGGCAAACTAGTTTGTTCAATCCAAGTCATTGTCTGTAGTGCCAATACAGTTTTATTTTTCACACAGTCTCTATTGTTGGCATCAGGTTTTTGTATTAAAGATCCTGGAATCTGCATATCCTACATTAAAGTTAGGCTGGTGTGGAGCATCCTCTAGTTTCACTTCACAATTGAAGGGCAATGGACCAATTATTTTTTATGTGTGCCATCATCACTGGAGTTAGGTGGTACCTCATTGTTGTCTTAATTTGAATTTCTCTAATTATGATTGATGGTTAACATTTTTTCATGTGTTTCTTGGCCATCTATAGGTCTTCCTTGGAGAAGCATCTATTCATATCTTCACCCCTTTTTCTATGGCTTTATTGAGTTTTGTGGTGCTCACCTTTCTGAATGCTTTGTATATCCTAGATATCAGTCCTGATGTGTCAAATGTGAAAATTTTTTCCCATTCTGTTAGTTGTCTTTTAGTTTTAGCTAGTGCTTTTTTTCGCCATACAGAAACTCTTTAGTTTTATGTAGTCCCATTTGTTTACATTTGATGCTATTACTCTTTCCATTGGCATTCCATCATCAAAGACTTTTTTGAAGTATGTCTTGTAGTGTTCTACCTATTTTTCCCTCAATGAACTTTATAGTTTTGGGTTTAGCTTTTACTTTTTGTAAAAAACTTTAGATCAAAGAATTTATTGGCCAATTCATAAAAGATGCTTTAAGATTTTACTTTTATATTAAACCGTTCTTTATTGCATTAGCATATTAAATTAGTAATGTTATAAAACATTTAAAAACTATATTTTTAGATTAGACACTACTCTCAATTTTAGGGGATCTCAAGCAGTGTTCAGGGGATTCAAGGGCTCCACTGGTAATTACTTACCAATTGGTTAGTGGTTCAAAGTAAGAGTCCTTGTAAGGATGCTGTGCTATTCAGTTCATGCACTTTAGGAAATACAGATCCACTCCTGTGGTGTTGACATCTTCTAAGCCATATCCATTGATGTACAAGGTTCTCCAGGGCTGACCCTGGTAATGATCAGGGGACCATTTAGTTCTGGGAATTGAATTAAGTTCTGGTACATAATCAAACACTCTAATCTTTGTACTAGTATCTGCCCCTCCCATGCTAAACAAAAAATCATATTATTTTTCTGCACAGGGGAAATTACAACATATATTAACATTTACTTTTTATTCTTTAGTGATAATTTTGCTTTCTTTTCTAGTAATTGCTAGAACTTCACTGACACTAACATGCTTAAAATAAATCATACTTTAAAGAGATAATAGAGAAATCTTGTGATTTAATATTGTAGAGCTGACCCAATTTTTACTTAGTCTTGAATAATTCTTATTAAATAAAAGCCCAATTTAAGTAATTTTCTTTCTCTTTCTCATAGATTTCCTGGTAATTATAGCACATACTCCTAAATTTACAGATTTTTATATTCCCAATATAAAAATAAAATTTTGTGTTTTGGTGAAACTTCAGTGCTATTAAACTATACTTTGATATAATGCAGAAATGTTGAAAATTTTTTTATATAAAACTGTATAATATTCTTGAATTTACCTAAATTAAGAAAGTCATTCATTAACTAATTATAATTATCCTAGAATAGAGACCTGAATTGGGTTAAAGTATCTATTAATTTGCACATAGTTTATGTACATACTTAAATACAAATAAACTGCATTAATGTTACTTTCAACTCCCTGGTGGTATCTTCTAGGATAATATTTTAGTACACTATTGTGTTTCTTCCAAAATGTATTGTTGTTTTTGTTTCTCTTGTTATTTTTATTATTTTCCATGCCTAAAAATGTTTAGGTTTACTTCTTTTTTGGGGGGGGCACACCCGTTTGATGCTCAGGGGTTACTCCTGGCTAAGCGCTCAGAAATTGCCCCTGGCTTGGGAGGACCATATGGGATGCCGGGGGATCGAACCTCGGTCCTTCCTTGGCTAGCACTTGCAAGGCAGACATCTTATCTCTAGCGCCACCTCACCAGCCCCTGTACACATACATACATATATATATATATATATATATATATATATATATATATATATATATATATATATATATATTTTGGTTTTTGGGCCACACCCGGAGGTGTTCAGTGGTTACCCTGGCTCTCTGCTCAGAAATAGCTCTTGGCAGGCACAGGGGACCATATGGGACACCTGGCTCATATGGGTCCATATGGACCATATGGGTCCTGGCTCAGCTGCTTGCAAGGTAAACACTGCTGTGCTATCTCTCCGGCCCAGGTTTATTTCTAACTCCATGTTCGAGGATAAATCCAGGTGATATATGAGGGATCATATGAGGTGAGACATACCCACTGTACTTTCTTTTTAAGCACTTCCCTTCAAATCTTCAAATTTTTTGCTCTCCACAGCTACCTTCACTCTCGTCACATGTAAGTAGATATCATCTGAAATATCCATTTCCACAAAAAAATCTCTTTAGTTATATAAAAACTGATTCTTTTGACTTTAGAAACTTAAACATTGAAGATACCTGGGCTAAAATTCAGCCTATAAGCAATCATTAAAAAAAAAAAGCAATATTAGGACACAGGGAGTTCTCCCTATGTCTTCCTTTCTTCCAGATCAAATAACAATTTTAATGTGTGGAAAGTAGAAACAGATGAAGAGAAGACCACACTTAGTGTGCGTGTGTGTTTCAAATGGGTCGTTGCTTTGATCTTTTCATATCAGTGCCAACTACCAAAAAGAATCTGTTCTTAGACTTTTGTCTTTTCCAATATTTTGTAACAATACAGAATAGAGAAGGGATGGATACTTGATGTGTCTAAGGAGATCAACCTGAGACTATCTTAGAATTTCTGATAGGTTATGTTTTGAAAAAGGATTCACATAAAGCTGAGATAAATCAAAACCATGTGCAAAAGCAAATATATGTGGAATCTATATGTGAACAAATGAACAAGGGCAACATGGGATTAGGATGGGTTCTGATTGTCAGAAAATTGTGTACATTGAAAATTTGTTACAAGATGAGACAATAAATATCAGTAGCTAATTCTAATTTACTTGGTAGATAGTAAGTATTCTAAGCATTTTTATTGTTATTTGTGCCTTGGGGACACACATGGTAGTGCTCAGAGTTTACCTGTGGTTTACCCAGGAATTGTTCTTGGCAGAATTAGGGAAATAATAAGTTGTTCCAGGGATGGAATCGAAGTTGGCCCAATGCAAGGCAAGCACCTTAACAACTGTGCTATCTCTCCAGTGCTTTTCAACTATTTTCTGTCAAAGAATTACTATGATATTTAGATTACACCTTATTGTTTTCATTTTTACAAGTAGAAAATTGTGGAGTACACAAAAATTTAACCACTTTCCTGTATTCTTAACCACAACTATTTCTTTCTCAAGTTTGGTTGTGCATTCTGGTGAGTAGATAATACACCTGAGTTAGATGTCTCTCCCTGACTCGTGTGTCATTTTCAGTCCAATTTGCCCTCAAATGATGTATTATATTAAAATTCCAAAATGACAGAAAACCTATTAATTAATCTCTAAATTTGAAGAGAATAATCTCAAGTACAAAATCTATATAAAATACTGTCTTGGAAAATGAAATTTATATTTTCTTTATATCTGATTTTGTCACTGAATTTTAAACTAAAAATAAATAGGCTCAAGGTAATATCAACCCTCCAAAACTAGTGACCTAGGAAAATATCACATCAATTATTTTAATTAGTTATCAGATCCAGGGCTTCACACATACAAGGCAATTTTTCTTTGCTGAGTCATGTCCCTGAACCTGAAAGACAACATCTTTTTATACTCAAAGAATGATACCAGCATTTAGTGAAAATTCTACAGCCATTTCTTATAAAACAATGGGGCTACAAAGATAGTATAGGTGTTGAGGCACCTACTTTGAACATAGCTAAATTTTCCTTGATCTCCTGCAGTGATGCCTTAGGACTGACTGAGCCAGGGGTAAACTCTGCGTACTACTGGTTATGACACAATCTTTTGACCAATCTTTTGACAAAAAAGTTCATAGAAACTTCTTGATCATTGTAATTTTTAGAATGTTCTTTTCCTAGAATAATTTCTTTATATGACACTAGGGTTATAATAGATTTAAAACAGTGTTTCAAGGCCTATTTTTTCACTCCATGTACTCAACTAAGTGTGGTCCTAATAGTTTGGCACTTTGGCCCTGCAATGCCAAAGTCCACCAGAATGGCAGGTGCTAGCAGAGACATAGGAAGATGATATAAATTGAGGGTCTCTTGCAGGCAAGGCATGGTGTCTGCCCCTTTGAATTTTTTTCCATCCATTTTTGTACGATTTTAACAAAATTTAAGGTATTAGAGTTCTTTACCATTGTAAAGTGTGCTTTTTTTTTTTTTTGCATATTTTTTTTTATTTAAACACCTTGATTACATACATGATTGTGTTTGGGTTTCAGTCATAAAAGGAACACCACCCATCACCAGTGCAACATTCCCATCACCCAAGTCCCAAATCTCCCTCCTCCCCACCCAACCCCTGCCTGTACCCTAAACAGGCTCTACATTTCCCTCGTACATTCTCAATATTAGGACAGTTCAAAATGTAGTTATTTCTCTAACTAAACTCATCACTCTTTGTGGTGAGCTTCCTGAGGTGAGCTGGAACTTCCAACTCTTTTCTCTTTTGTGTCTGAAAATTATTATTACAAGGGTGTCTTTCATTTTTCTTAAAACCCATAGATGAGTGAGACCATTCTGCGTTTTTCTCTCTCTCTCTGACTTATTTCACTCAGCATAATAGATTCCATGTACATCCATGTATAGGAAAATTTCATGACTTCATCTCTCCTGACAGCTGCATAATATTCCATTGTGTATATGTACCACAGTTTCTTTAGCCATTCGTCTGTTGAAGGGCATCTTGGTTGTTTCCAGAGTCTTGCTATGGTAAATAGAGCTGCAATGAATATAGGTGTAAGGAAGGGGTTTTTGTATTGTATTTTTGTGTTCCTAGGGTATATTCCTAGGAGTGGTATAGCTGGATCGTATGGGAGCTCGATTTCCAGTTTTTGGAGGAATCTCCATATCGCTTTCCATAAAGGTTGAACTAGACAGCATTCCCACCAGCAGTGGATAAGAGTTCCTTTCTCTCCACATCCCCGCCAACACTGTTTATTCTCATTCTTTGTGATGTGTGCCATTCTCTGGGGTGTGAGGTGGTATCTCATCGTTGTTTTGATTTGCATCTCCCTGATGATTAGTGATGTGGAACATTTTTTCATGTGTCTTTTGGCCATGTGTATTTCTTCTTTGTCAAAGTGTCTGTTCATTTCTTCTCCCCATTTTTTGATGGGGTTAGATGTTTTTTTCTTGTAGAGTTCTGTCAGTGCCTTGTATATTTTGGAGATTAGCCCCTTATCTGATGGGTATTGGGTGAATAGTTTCTCCCATTCAGTGGGTGGCTCTTGTATCCTGGGCACTATTTCCTTTGAGGTGCAGAAGCTTCTCAGCTTAATATATTCCCATCTGTTAATCTCTGCTTTCACTTGCTTGGAGAGTGCAGTTTCCTCCTTGAAGATGCCTGTAATGTCCTGTAGTGTTTTGCCTATGTGCTGTTCTATATATCTTATGGTTTTGGGGCTGATATCGAGGTCTTTAATCCATTTGGATTTTACCTTTGTACATGATGTTAGCTGGGGGTCTAAGTTTAATTTTTTGCAAGTGGCTATCCAATTGTGCCAACACCACTTGTTGAAGAGGCTTTCCCTGCTCCATTTAGGATTTCCTGCTCCTTTATCAAAAATTAGATGGTTGTATCTCTGGGGAACATTTCTGAGTATTCAAGCCTATTCCACTGATCTGAGGACCTATCCTTATTCCAATACCATGCTGTTTTGATAACTGTTGCTTTGTAGTACAGTTTAAAGTTGGGAAAAGTAATTCCTCCCATATTCTTTTTCCCAATGATTGCTTTAGCTATTCGAGGGTGTTTATTGTTCCAAATGAATTTCAAAAGTGTCTGATCCACTTCTTTGAAGAATGTCATGGGTATCTTTAGAGGGATGGCATTAAATCTGTATAATGCCTTGGGGAGTATTGACATTTTGATGATGTTAATCCTGCCAATCCATGAGCAGGGTATGCGTTTCCATTTCCGTGTGTCCTCTCTTATTTCTTGGAGCAGAGTTTTATAGTTTTCTTTGTATAGGTCCTTCACATATTTAGTCAAGTTGATTCCAAGATATTTGAGTTTGTGTGGCACTATTGTGAATGGGGTTGTTTTCTTAATGTCCATTTCATCCTTATTACTATTGGTATATAGAAAGGCCATTGATTTTTGTGTGTTAATTTTGTAGCCTGCCACCTTGCTATATGAGTCTATTGTTTCTAGAAGCTTTTTGATAGAGTCTTTAGGGTTTTCTAAGTAGAGTATCATGTCATCTGCAAACAGTGAGAGCTTGACTTCTTCCTTTCCTATCTGGATTCCCTTGATATCCTTTTCTTGCCTAATCGCTATAGCAAGTAATTCCAGTGCTATGTTGAATAGGAGTGGTGAGAGAGGACAGCCTTGTCTTGTGCCAGAATTTAGAGGGAAGGCTTTCAGTTTTTCTCCATTGAGGATAATATTTGCCACTGGCTTGTGGTAGATGGCCTTCACTATATTGAGAAAGGTTCCCTCCATTCCCATCTTGCTGAGAGTTTTGATCAAGAATGGGTGTTGGACCTTATCAAATGCTTTCTCTGCATCTATTGATATGATCATGTGGTTTTTATTTTTCTTGTTATTGATGTTGTGTATTATGTTGATAGATTTACGGATGTTAAACCAGCCTTGCATTCCTGGGATGAAACCTACTTGATCGTAGTGGATGATCTTCTTAATGAGGCATTGAATCCTATTTGCCAGGATTTTGTTGAGGATCTTTGCATCTGCATTCATCAGTGATATTGGTCTGTAATTTTCTTTTTTGGTAGCGTCTCTGTCTGGTTTAGGTATCAAGGTGATGTTGGCTTCATAAAAGCTATTTGGAAGTGTTTCTGTTTGTTCAATTTCATGAAAGAGTCTTGCCAAGATTGGCAGTAGTTCCTCTTGGAAAGTTTGATAGAATTCATTAGTGAATCCATCTGGACCTGGGCTTTTGTTTTTCGGCAGACATTTGATTACTGTTTTAATTTCATCAATGGTGATGGGGGTGTTTAGATATGCTACATCCTCTTCCTTCAACCGTGGAAGATTATAAGAGTCCAAGAATTTATCCATTTCTTCCAGGTTCTCATTTTTAGTGGCGTAGAGTTTTTCAAAGTAGTTTCTGATTACCCTTTGAATCTCTGTCATATCAGTAGTGATCTCTCCTTTTTCATTCCTGATACGAGTTATCAAGTTTCTCTCTCTCTCTTTCTTTGTTAGGTTTGCCAGTGGTCTATCAATCTTGTTTATTTTTTCAAAGAACCAACTTCTGCTTTCGTTGATCTTTCGGATTGTTTTTTGAGTTTCCACTTCGTTGATTTCTGCTCTCAGCTTTGTTATTTCCTTCTGTCTTCCTGTTCTTGGGTCCTTTTGTTGAGCATTTTCTAGTTCTATTAGCTGTGTCATTAAGCTACTCAGGTAAGCTCCTTCTTCCTTCCTGATGTGTGCTTGCAAAGCTATAAATTTTCCTCTCAGTACTGCTTTTGCTGTGTCCCATAAGTTCTGAGAGTTTGTGTCTTTATTGTCATTTGTTTCCAGGAACCTTTTTATTTCCTCCTTGATTTCATCTCGGACCCACTGGTTATTGAGCATGAGGCTGTTTAACTTCCAGGTGTTAAAGTGTTTCTTCTGAGTCCCTTTGGAGTTCACAAATAATTTCAGAGCCTTGTGGTCAGCGAAGGTAGTCTGCAAAATTTCTATCCTCTTGATCTTATGGAGGTATGTTTTATGTGCCAGCATGTAGTCTATCCTGGAGAATGTCCCATGTACATTGGAGAAGAATGTGTATCCAGGTTTCTGGGGATGGAGTGTCCTATATATATCCACTAGGCCTCTTTCTTCCATTTCTCTCCTCAGGTCTAGTATATTCTTGTTGGGTTTCAGTCTGGTTGACCTGTCCAGTGTTGACAAAGCCGTGTTTAGGTCCCCCACAATTATTGTGTTGTTGTTGATATTATTTTTCAGATTTGTCAGCAGTTGTATTAAATATTTTGCTGGCCCCTCATTCGGTGCATATATGTTTAGGAGAGTGAATTCTTCCTGCTCTACGTACCCCTTGATTAATATAAAATGTTCGTCTTTGTCCCTTACAACCTTCCTGAGTATAAAGTTTGCATTATCTGATATTAGTATGGCCACTCCAGCTTTTTTATGGGTGTTGTTTGCTTGGATAACTTTTCTCCAGCCTTTTATTTTGAGTCTATGTTTGTTCTGACTATTCAGGTGCGTTTCTTGTAGGCAGCAGAAGGTTGGATTGAGTTTTTTGATCCATTTAGCCACTCTGTGTCTCTTAACTGGTGCATTTAGTCCATTGACGTTGAGAGAAAGAATTGTCCTGGGATTTAACGCCATCTTTATTTCAAAATTTGGTGTGTCTTTTGGGTAGTCTTGTCTTAGATTAGGTCTTTCAGTTTTTCTCTTAAGACTGGTTTTGTGTCTGTGAAGTTTCTGAGCTGTTTTTTGTCTGTGAAACCATGTATTCTTCCATCAAACCGGAAAGTGAGTTTTGCTGGGTATAGTATTCTGGGTGAAGCATTCATTTCATTCAGTCTTGTCACAATATCCCACCACTGCTTTCTGGCATTGAGCGTTTCTGGTGACAGGTCTGCTGTAAATCTCAGGGAAGCTTGCTTGAACATGATTTCCCCTTTTGATCTTGCTGTTTTCAGAATTCTGTCTCTATCTGTGGGATTTGTCATTGTGACTAGGATGTGTCTTGGGGTGGTTTTTCTGGGGTCTCTTTTGGTTGGTACTCTTCGGGCATGCAGGATTTGATCACATATATTCTTTAGCTCTGGAAGTTTCTCTTTAATGATGTTCTTGACCATTGATTCTTCCTGGAAATTTTCTTCCTGGGTCTCTGGGACTCCAATGATTCTTAAGTTGTTTCTGTTGATCTTATCATAGACTTCTATTTTCGTCTGTTCCCATTCTTTGACTAATTTTTCCATTGTCTGCTCATTTGCTTTAAGTTTTTTGTCCAATCTCTCCTGCTGTATGGAATTGTTATGTATCTCATCTTCCACAGCACCAAGTCTATTCTCAGCTTCTGATACCCTGTCCCAGAGCTTATCCATTTTGTCATTCACTTCGTTTACTGAGTTTTTCAGGCCTGTTAGTTGACATGTTATTTCAGTTTGGAGTTTTGTCATTTCTGCCTTCATATTTTCTTGGTTCTTATTAGTGTTCTGTTCAACTCGATCCATGGTTTCTTGGAGTCTGTTGAGCACCTTCCATATTGCTAGTCTAAAGTCCTTATCTGAGAGGTTGATTAGTTGTTCAGTCATTATCTGGTCCTCAGAATTGTCATCTTCATTCTCTATGTCTGATGCTGGCCTGCGCTGTTTCCCCATTGTCACATTTGTATTGTGGGTTTTTCTACGTGTTGTAGTGGTATTCATTGTCTATATGATGTAGGCAGCACACTCCTCTGGCTCCTCCCTTTCTGGATGGGCTGACTTGCCTCTAAGGGAGGGGAGTCCTCCGTGGATGAAGCCTCACACTGGGTCAAATCTTAGGCCCGAGCATGTAACAGAGAAGACAGTCCAGAGAGAAATGTTTGCTTCTGTGATATAGCGCCGTTCTTAGTGTGATTTTTCCTTCTTGTTGCAATGGAGTTCTTTCCTTAGAAAGAGTGCACGGCCGCGTAGCGAAGCGGAGCGGCCGTGCTCCTCTGAGCCTCTTTTTGCCCCACTCGCAAGAGTTTCACGCAAGAGGACAGTAGACAGACATAGACAGGTCACACTCACAGTCTTTCACAGCTGAGCCCCACTGGGCCGGTGTACTTTCGCGGATTTTCCCCGCCTGGTGTCACACACAGGGAGCCAGCTTTTGCAAAGGATAGCCGGTTTTTATGCTCTGAAGTCCCTCCCTGAAAATGGCGTCTGGGCGAGCGAGGTTTCTGGAGGCTCTTTTTGCCCCACTCGCAAGAGTTTCACGCAAGAGGACAGTAGACAGACATAGACAGGTCACACTCACAGTCTTTCACAGCTGAGCCCCACTGGGCCAGTGTACTTTCGCGGATTTTCCCCGCCTGGTGTCACACACAGGGAGCCAGCTTTTGCAAAGGATAGCCGGCTTTTTCGGCGTAGAGTTTTTCAAAGTAGTTTCTGATTACCCTTTGAATCTCTGTCATATCAGTAGTGATCTCTCCTTTTTCATTCCTGATATGAGTTATCAAGTTTCTCTCTCTCTCTTTCTTTGTTAGGTTTGCCAGTGGTCTATCAATCTTGTTTATTTTTTCAAAGAACCAACTTTTGCTTTCGTTGATCTTTCGGATTGTTTTTTGAGTTTCCACTTCGTTGATTTCTGCTCTCAGCTTTGTTATTTCCTTCTGTCTTCCTGTTCTTGGGTCCTTTTGTTGAGCATTTTCTAGTTCTATTAGCTGTGTCATTAAGCTACTCAGGTAAGCTCCTTCTTCCTTCCTGATGTGTGCTTGCAAAGCTATAAATTTTCCTCTCAGTACTGCTTTTGCTGTGTCCCATAAGTTCTGAGAGTTTGTGTCTTTATTGTCATTTGTTTCCAGGAACCTTTTTATTTCCTCCTTGATTTCATCTCGGACCCACTGGTTATTGAGCATGAGGCTGTTTAACTTCCAGGTGTTAAAGTGTTTCTTCTGAGTCCCTTTGGAGTTCACAAATAATTTCAGAGCCTTGTGGTCAGCGAAGGTAGTCTGCAAAATTTCTATCCTCTTGATCTTATGGAGGTATGTTTTATGTGCCAGCATGTAGTCTATCCTGGAGAATGTCCCATGTACATTGGAGAAGAATGTGTATCCAGGTTTCTGGGGATGGAGTGTCCTATATATATATCCACTAGGCCTCTTTCTTCCATTTCTCTCCTCAGGTCTAGTATATTCTTGTTGGGTTTCAGTCTGGTTGACCTGTCCAGTGTTGACAAAGCCGTGTTAAGGTCCCCCACAATTATTGTGTTGTTGTTGATATTATTTTTCAGATTTGTCAACAGTTGTATTAAATATTTTGCTGGCCCCTCATTCGGAGCATATATGTTTAGGAGAGTGAATTCTTCCTGCTCTACCCCTTGATTAATATAAAATGTCCATCTTTGTCCCTTACAACCTTCCTGAGTATAAAGTTTGCATTATCTGATATTAGTATGGCCACTCCAGCTTTTTTATGGGTGTTGTTTGCTTGGATAATTTTTCTCCAGCCTTTTATTTTGAGTCTATGTTTGTTCTGACTATTCAGGTGCGTTTCTTGTAGGCAGCAGAAGGTTGGATTGAGTTTTTTGATCCATTTAGCCACTCTGTGTCTCTTAACTGGTGCATTTAGTCCATTGACGTTGAGAGAAAGAATTGTCCTGGGATTTAACGCCATCTTTATTTCAAAATTTGGTGTGTCTTTTGGGTAGTCTTGTCTTAGATTAGGTCTTTCAGTTTTTCTCTTAAGACTGGTTTTGTGTCTGTGAAGTTTCTGAGCTGTTTTTTGTCTGTGAAACCATGTATTCTTCCATCAAACCGGAAAGTGAGTTTTGCTGGGTATAGTATTCTGGGTGAAGCATTCATTTCATTCAGTCTTGTCACAATATCCCACCACTGCTTTCTGGCATTGAGTGTTTCTGGTGACAGGTCTGCTGTAAATCTCAGGGAAGCTTGCTTGAACATGATTTCCCCTTTTGATCTTGCTGTTTTCAGAATTCTGTCTCTATCTGTGGGATTTGTCATTGTGACTAGGATGTGTCTTGGGGTGGTTTTTCTGGGGTCTCTTTTGGTTGGTACTCTTCGGGCATGCAGGATTTGATCACATATATTCTTTAGCTCTGGAAGTTTCTCTTTAATGATGTTCTTGACCATTGATTCTTCCTGGAAATTTTCTTCCTGGGTCTCTGGGACTCCAATGATTCTTAAGTTGTTTCTGTTGATCTTATCATAGACTTCTATTTTTGTCTGTTCCCATTCTTTGACTAATTTTTCCATTGTCTGCTCATTTGCTTTAAGTTTTTTGTCCAATCTCTCCTGCTGTATGGAATTGTTATGTATCTCATCTTCCACAGCACCAAGTCTATTCTCAGCTTCTGATACCCTGTCCCAGAGCTTATCCATTTTGTCATTCACTTCGTTTACTGACTTTTTCAGTCCTGTTAGTTGACATGTTATTTCAGTTTGGAGTTTTGTCATTTCTGCCTTCATATTTTCTTGGTTCTTATTAGTGTTCTGTTCAACTCGATCCATGGTTTCTTGGAGTCTGTTGAGCACCTTCCATATTGCTAGTCTAAAGTCCTTATCTGAGAGGTTGATTAGTTGTTCAGTCATTATCTGGTCCTCAGAATTGTCATCTTCATTCTCTATGTCTGATGCTGGCCTGCGTTGTTTCCCCATTGTCACACTTGTATTGTGGGTTTTTCTACGTGTTTTGGTGGTATTCATTGTCTATATGATGTAGGCAGCACACTCCTCTGGCTCCTCCCTTTCTGGATGGGCTGACTTGCCTCTAAGGGAGGGGAGTCCTCCGTGGATGAAGCCTCACACTGGGTCAAATCTTAGGCCCGAGCATGCAACAGAGAAGACAGTCCAGAGAGAAATGTTTGCTTCTGTGATATAGCGCCGTTCTTAGTGTGATTTTTCCTTCTTGTTGCAATGGAGTTCTTTCCTTAGAAAGAGTGCACGGCCGCGTAGCGAAGCGGAGCGGCCGTGCTCCTCTGAACCTCTTTTTGCCCCACTCGCAAGAGTTTCACGCAAGAGGACAGTAGACAGACATAGACAGGTCACACTCACAGTCTTTCACATTTGAGCCCCACTGGGCCAGTGTACTTTGGCGGATTTCCCCGCCTGGTGTCACACACAGGGAGCCGGCTTTTGCCCAGATAGCATTGTTATCTCTTCCCGAATGTAGTTTCTTTGGAGTTAGCTTCCCAGGGCTCTGAGGAGAGCTTCCAGAGTTCAGGAAAGACATAGAAGGGTAGGACAGGGCTCCCTTCCTGTGCTCAGTTCCTCAGAAGAAGCACAGCCCGGTGGAGATTCTGCAGGTAGAGCAGTCAGCACTCTGCCTGGAAACCCCCACCTGCAGCCTTTTCTCACTCACTCACTGGCTCGCTGGGTAGCTCCCGAATGTAGTTTCTTTGGGGTTCACTTCCCAGGGCTCTGAGGAGAGCTTCCAGAGTTCAGGAAAGACAGAGAAGGGTAGGACAGGGCTCCCTTCTGGTGCTCAGTTCCTCAGAAGAAGCACAGCCCGGTGGAGATTCTGCAGGTAGAGCAGTCAGCACTCTGCCTGGAAACCCCCACCTGCAGCCATTTCTCACTCACTCACTGGCTCGCTGGGTAGCTCCCGAATGTAGTTTCTTTGGGGTTTGCTTCCCAGGGCTCTGAGGAGAGCTTCCAGAGTTCAGGAAAGACAGAGAAGGGTAGGACAGGGCTCCCTTCCGGTGCTCAGTTCCTCAGAAGAAGCACAGCCCGGTGGAGATTCTGCAGGTAGAGCAGTCAGCACTCTGCCTGGAAACCCCCACCTGCAGCCATTTCTCACTCACTCACTGGCTCGCTGGGTAGCTCCCGAATGTAGTTTCTTTGGGGTTCGCTTCCCAGGGCTCTGAGGAGAGCTTCCAGAGTTCAGGAAAGACAGAGAAGGGTAGGACAGGGCTCCCTTCCGGTGCTCAGTTCCTCAGAAGAAGCACAGCCCGGTGGAGATTCTGCAGGTAGAGCAGTCAGTACTCTGCCTGGAAACCCCCACCTGCCGTAAAGTGTGCTTTTTACTCACCTATATGGTCATGCTTTATATGAATATGTAAGATACTATGATTTGCATAATTAGATTGAAAATAAACATATATTCCTATTAAAAACAAACAAACCATTTTAATATATGCAAGGCAAAATTATACCTTTGATTAGCATAAGTGAAAGAACAATTATTTTCCCGATATATCAACAGTGCTGTACTATTTTAAGATAAAAGCATAATTCTTTTAGCAGTATTACTGAAGCAGACTTTGAAAATATGGTTTTATTCAATGTGATAGGAACAACTAGTTATTAGGAGAACTATTTGAGACATTACATATTATAAGACAGACTTTTTGTTTGTTAGTTTGTTTGTTTGTTTTGGGTCACACCCGGTGACACTCCTGGCTATACACTCAGAAATTGCTCCTGGCTTGGGGGACCATATGGGACGCTGGAGGATGGAACCGCGGTCTGTCCTAGTCAGCTGCATGCAAAGCAAATGCCCTACCGCTGCACCACTGTGCTCCAGCCCCAAGGCAGACTTTTTAATATCAGGATTATTTAATAACTGAAATATCTGGATATTATTTTAATATCTTGACTATGGATGTAAAAATTCAAGGAGTGTAATTGTAGTTAGTTCTGGAATAATTCCTATGAATAGAAGGAACATAACACAACCAATCATTGCTTGTTTCATCAAGACTGAATTTTGCCTATTGGATGCTAAGATAGAAAGAGGGGAAACTGGAATGCTAAGTAGCATAATGAATTTATTGGAAAATCAGTGTTTGTTTTTAATGATCAGTGATATATAGAATTGGTTCTTAAATTTATCATGAGATATTAGTGGGCTACATTATGTCTGAGATACTTTTACATAATATTTATTATTTTTATTTAATTTACTAAAATGCTTAAGATTAATAGAAATTACTGTCTTTTCCCAATACTCTTTTAAAGTGACTTGGGCACTTTAAAGATTCCACTTTGGACAGAAAGCCACAGGAAAATACTTTTATTAAAAAAACAAAATCATGGGGCTAGAGCAATAGCACAGCAGTTGGGGGTTTGCCTTACATGCGATTGACCTGGGACGGAGCCAAGTTTGATCCCCGCCATCCCATATGGTGCCCCGAGCCTGCCAGGAACTACTTCTGAGCACAGAATTAGGAGTAACTCTGAGTGCTGCCGGATGTGGCCTTAAAAAACAAAAACAAAATAAAGAAAATCCCCCAAATCATAGCGTTACCCTATGAACTTAGTCACAACTTTGTTATAGCATTCATATCATTGCCAAAATAATGTAAAAGACTACTAAAAACAAAATTATTTGATCTTTACACAGATATTAATTACAGTCTTTTATCATCACCTTTGTTTAGTCATTTTGCAATGTAATATGTAACAATTACATCTTTTTTAGTAAAATATCATATGGTAAAATTTATAACATAGGTACTATTCTTGTGTATTTGAAAATAAGGCACAACTATAATGCACAACTATTTAATTATTAGACTGAATGTATATATTATTGGGAAGGTCACAGCTAGTTTTGCTCTGGCTCAAAAATATCATTATATCATTATCTTCACAAAGTGCAACACCGACATGAGAGATTGTTTAAAGGAACTTTATCTCTCGCTTATTTCAGCAAAGTGATAAAAAATGAACAATTGTTTTTCTTGGAAAGTAATGAGAGACTTCATAGATTCCAATTTAGCATAAAAACAAAAGCATTTTGCCAATAGGATTGTTTGTAGTAAAACACCAAACAAGGGGAGTTATAGATTACTGGGGCTGGGCATATGATTGGTAAATTTTTAACTTCTGTTGACAAGGAGATTTGCCCTGATGTGTCATAATTTACCTTTTTATTTAATTTTTCATTAATGCTGTTATTAAAGACCAATACTCATCAGGAAAATTGCATGTGTTCAATTGTACCACTGAACAAATATTTACAAACTAAGAACATAGGTATCCCTAAGATTAGGCAGACAGAGTTCACTTGAGAAGCCCACTAGTCCCAGTTCTTCTAGTATCTCATTTAGAGCTTTTAATTCCTTTCTGATTTTCTGCCCAGTGGATCTATCCAGTGGCAATAGTGGTGTGTTGAAATTTCTCACTACTATCATGTTTTCTCCCAAAGGTTTCTCTAGCTTTGTGAACAAAAGTCTTACAAACTTTACTAACCAATATTTTGTATGTATATATTGATTATAGTTAGTACTTCTTGGATTGTTGTTCTCCTGATCAATAAATAGTGTCTATTTTTGTCTTGTCTCTAATTACTTTCTTTAGGTTGAATGCAATTTGGTCAATATAAATATGGCTGTCCCACTTTCTCCTGCTCAGTGGCTTTTATAGTTTTTTTCCCATACTTTTACTCTGAGTTTATATTTATACTGAGATTTCTATAAACAGCATGTACGTTTTATTTCCTTATCTATTCTGCCACTCTGTGCCTTTGGATGGTAGAATTTAGTCCATTGACATTCGATACTATTGATATGATGATCTATTATGTCATTTTCCTGTATAAGATTGTTGCTTCTACAATTATTTAGTTTATGTAAGTTGTCTTTCAGGAGGTCATTTGAGCCAGTTTGGTTATTGTGAATGTCACCAGTTGTTTTTGTCTGAGAATATTTTTATCTTTCCCTTCCATTTAAATGGGTGGTATACTAGCTAGTAGATTCTAGGTTGAAAGTTTCTTTCATTAGTAATTTTAATATGCCATTGTACTTTTTTCTTGCCTGGATCATTTTAAATGGGAGATCAGCTGTGAATGTTCTTTTCTTTAAATTTAAAGTATTTTTTTCTTCTTACTGTCTGAAGAAGTTTGTCTATTTCTTTAGTTTTTGACATTGTGTTTACTATATCTCTTGGTCTTGTTCTGTTTGAGTTTATTATGTTTGGTACTCCCTTAGCCTCTTGATTTTGCACAGCTGCTTCCTCCTAGTGAGTGGGAAAATTCTCTGCAATTATTACTTCCACTACTTTTTCTTCCTCTTTTCATTTCCTTCACCTTCTAGTATTCCTATAACGCCTATAACTTCTATAATGTAGAAATTAATTCTTTTTGTCTTTGTTCATTAAATATCTTACACTTTCTTCCCTTTTCTCTCTCTCTTTTTTTTCTTTATAAACAGTTATCAAAGCTGGGCTATAGTTGGTCTTCAAGTTAATCTTTGTGATTCTCCCCTTGAGAGATTCTACTACTGTGGCACATTAACATGTTCTTTTAACTCCTTCAATTTCATTTGTATGTATTCTCTCATCTTCTCAAAAAGCTTTTATTTGAGTTGGTTGAATTTCTCAACTATTGATTACTAATTTTTTCAGGCTAGTACTTCCTTAATTTTTGTGGCTAGTACATTCATTGTGTGTTGAGATTAGGTCCTCAATGACCAATTTCAAGAGTTTTGATGGGATGGTAAATTTTCCTAGATTCCTAGATTTCTCTCCCTTTGTGCTACTGCAGTTGTGCTCCTTAATTTGCCCATTGTTCTTTGCATATTTTCAGATGGTAATGATGGAGTTTTATGTTCCCTTTACTGGAGGAACAATCTCTTGAATTATTTTTACCAAGTTGTGACAACTAATACATCTACCTTTCAGGTTATTGTCCTTGCAATGCAGAGTTGTTTGAATGTGCTGAGAAAATTTTGAATAGTTACTCTATGGATTAACAGACTTTTGAGACAGTGTACTATCTGAAAACTAGAAATGTTATATCCCACTTGACCAAAAATAGGGAATATAATTAAGAATGTGTTTGCATGGACATACTAGAGTTCAAGAGTTTTGGGTCTAGAGGTTTGACTGATGTCAAATATGGTGACTTTCTGGGTCAGGGGATTGGCCTGGAAGGCATAGATAAAAGGTCTAAATCCTAAATTAGTTGAATTGTATTGTTTCAGCTCCAGGAGAGCAGGTCACATCCACTGCATGATGTGCCTCTATAAATTTTTGTGTGTGTGTGGGCCACAATTGGTGTTGCTCTGGACTTACTCTAGTTCTGTATTCTGGGAGCCTTCCTGGTGGTACTCAGGGACTATATGGGATGCTAGGGATTGAAGCCAGGTTGGCCACATGCAAGGCAAATGCCCTACCCACTGTGCTATCACTCCAGCCACAATGCCTCTACAGTTTTAAATATATTTTATTTGTTACAAGATTTCTATTAAGTTTTGCCAGCTCACTTTACTAAGATTTCTGCTTTTCTATTCAGATGGCCTTAAATTAAAAAAGTAAACAGAAAATTTATTTTATAAAAATAATTGCTTACAGGGCTATATCAATGGGCAACCATGATATTATGATATACTGTGGCAATATTTTCTGGTATATTTGAGAGTATTTTTATTGGAGTTGAGAATATTAAGGATATGAAAGTATGGGTTGTGTATATATATACACTGATATTTGTGTGCTGCACTTCCTATATCATATGTATATATGTGTATATATGTATATATATAACATCTTTATTTAAGAACCATGATTACAAGCATAATTGTAGTTGGGTTTCAGTCATAAACAGATACCCTTCTTCACTAGTGCAACATTCCCACCACCAATGCCCCCCTCCCAACCCTTGCCTGTATTTGAGATAGGAATTCTACTTCTCTCACTCATTAAGATTGATATGTTAGTTATTAGTGTAGTTTTTTTTTTCCCTAACTGCACCACTACTCTTGGTGGTGAGCTTCATATTGTGAGCTGGTCCTTCTGGCCCTCCTCTCTATTGTCTCTGGGCATTTTACAATAATGTCCTTAATTTTTCTTAAAACCCATAGATGAGTGAGACTATTCTGCATCTCTCTTTCTCCCTCTGACTTATTTCACTCAGTATAATAGATTTCATGTATATACACATATAGGAACATTTCATGACTTCATCTCTCTTGATGGCTGCATAATATTCCATTGTGAATATGTACCACAGTTTCTTTAGCCATTCATCTGTTGAAGGGTGTCTTGGTTATTTCCAGAGTCTGGCTATTGTAAATAGTGCTGTGATGAATATAGGTGTGAGAAAGAGATTTTTGTATTTCATTTTTGTGTTCCTAGGAGTGGTTATAGCTGGATCATATGGGAGCTCAATTTCCAGTTTTTGAAGTAATCTCCATATTGTTTTCCATACAGGCTTGACTAGATGGCATTCCTACCAACAGTGAATAAGAGCTCTTTTCTCCCCACATGCCTGCCAGTACAGATTTTTCTTGTTCTTTTTGATGTGTTCCAGTCTCTAAGCCTTGAATTGGTACCTCATTGTTGTTTTGATTTGTATCTCCCTGATGATTAGTGATTTGGAGCATTTTTTTAATGTGTCTTTTGGCCATTTATATTTCTTCTTTGAGGAAGTGTCTGTTCATTTCTTCTCCCTATTTTTTGATGGGGTTATATGTTTTTTTCTTATTAAGTTCTGTCAGTACCTTGTATATTTTCAATATTAGTCCATTGTCTGATGGGTATTTGGTGAATAGTTTTTCCCATTCTGTGGGTGGCTTTTGTATTCTAGACACTATTTCTTTTGAGGTGCAGAAGCTTCTTATCTTAACATATCCTCATCTGTTTATCTCTGCTTCCACTTGTTTGGAGAGTGCTGTTTCCTCTTTGAATATGTCGTTAGTCTCAATGTCATGAAGTATTTTACCTATGTGTTGCATTTTTAATCTACAAATAAATCTAAATTATTTTGTGAAAATTCTATATACAATCTTTCCAGTTTTGTGTTCATCAACACTGATAAAAATTATCAGAAAATCTACATTTCCCTGAATTTTGTTTCTTCAAAATAGGGGATTACATGTTATCCATATACTAATAGCATTTATTGCTATTAATAGCTTGCTTTGCAAACAATATATGAAATATATACCAAATAAAAAATTGCATTCAATAGATAAAAAAAAAGTGTGAGACACATTTGAACTAAACCAGCTCCATAATCTCACTCTTTTCTTAAATGAGATATAAACAAGCTGTGAGAGATCATGAAAGGACCAGGCCACACAGTAGAAAGCTGGCCATCTCAAAGAAGAGACACTGGCCAAGCCCCTGCTCTTCTGAAGCCACACTTGCTACCTCCATCACCCATAATCACCATTTTCCCAATAGCCCTGCCTTATCACTGAACCTTTTTTATTCTCTTCTGGGACAACGATCAGACCACACTTCAGGTAAGCCGAATTTGGGTCTGATATCACTCTGACTTTGAGAGCGAATGGGCTCCCTCACCTATGTCTTCTTTTTTACAGGAGCATTGCCAGCTGAGTACACATCTTTAAAATTTGTAGTATCAGCAACAGTGCTTTGAATTTCTGAACAACTTCATTTGTTTGATGCTATCATTCCTATAGGAACACATCAATTTAACACCAATTGACAGCTAACAACAAAAACACTAAACCTGCCATTATATTAAGGACATTTTTGAGATATAATAATTTTCACAAATTTGCTTGCTACTGTACTTTTTATCTTTGATTTATTTTTTATTAACTTCCTTTTTTATTCGCCTTTGGCCACACTTGGCAGTGCTCAGATGTTACTCCTGGTTCTGTGCTCAGAAATCACTCCTAGCAGGCAGGCTCAAAAGACCATATAGGATGCCGGGGATCAAAAGCAGATCTGCCCATTGTTCAGCTATGTGCATAGCAAACGCCCTACACTGTGCTATCACTCTGGCATCTTTTGATTTTTTTTTTCAACAACTTTACTTTTATTTATCTGGAAACATGTATTATAATCAACTATGTCATCTATGTGATGAAGTTTCTTCAAATAAGTTTAAAGAAAAAGTGTGAGACAGACATGTTGAAATGCTTTATGTAAGACATGTGGTATTATATACAAAGGAATATTTTTTATGAAATTTGTGTATAAATCTTGGCATGGATATCTATTGCTAGATTTCATATTCTGTTGTGATATTTTTTGGAGATTACACCCAACAGTGTTCTGAGGTATTTTCTGCCTCTGCACTTAGGAATTACTCCTGGCATACTCAGGGGATAATGTGGAATGTCAAGAATTAAACCAAGTTAGACTCATACAAAGCAAACTCTGAAACCACTGATACTGCTCTGTCCTCTGTTCTTATATAGGAAATAAAAAATGGCTTTCAAAGAGGATCTTTCTCCTTATTCAAAATATTTTAATAGTAGTTGTCATGTCCTATTACATTTATTAAGTGCAGGTACCAATGCAGAGAAAATAGTATATCTCTGTACAGAAAAATCAACATATTACATGTGATACTATAATGCTAGGAGTGTGGTCTGTGAAATGTGGAAGTATTTTATCTATGATTGGATTTCAAATAACTAAATTGATACTGGAACTAAAGCTTGGATATTACATTTTGAGTACTTGGTGAAGAATGTGCAAAATGGTATTTCATATAGACTTCATTTAAATATGCAGTGAATATTAGTATGCAGTTTACTTAGCAAGCAACAGTAAAAAGATGAGTACTCCAAAAAATGTCAATTAGGTCTATATATGTTTTCAGGGCTCATTTATTTTATAAGTGAATATAATCATTTTTCTATTAAAAAATTTCTGTGACTGCTTAATTTTTTTTACTTTGACTTCTATTTTTAAACTAATTATTCTGTTAACATATTTAAAGGAAAATATATAGGTGAATTGTTAATTTTAAGTATTTAAGGTATAAGGATAACATTTAGAGAGAAATGACTTTAAAATTCAGCTAAAAATAGAACGTTTTGATAGCTGTCATTTATTTGAATTCAATAGGTAGAAACTTATTATAGGATTCAATATGAGTAGTGCAAATGGGGCATGAAGGCTCAGTGTATATGTAGAATTGGAGATACTTTCATTTTCTATTTGATGAAATTGAATTTCTCAAAATGGACTCTATATTAAAAAGATTCAACGATTTTCAGCAAATAGAAGTAAGATATCCTATAATTTATGAAGATAGTTTTATTATTTTTTATTAGCTCTCAGCCACAGCAACTGCTTTCATTTTTTCCCCTTTTCTTTCTTTACATTTTTTTTAAAGCCATCTTGCTGCTGTTGATCCTTATAAGGCAGACCTCCTTTCATTTTCATCTTCTTTAGCACAGCTGGTGCTTACACTACTCTGAACATCCATTGAGTCATTTCCTGCTGATAAATGTCTATATGTAGTCACGATTGTCACCTATGTATGTGATACAAAACTGTCCTCTCTTTTTAAACCAAGATAGCATTTGTACCAGCCTCCAATCTTATGTACCACTTTCTCCCCTTTTAGAACCAAGCTGGCAATTCTCATCTTGAATAGCTTTAAAATTGCTCATAGCAATCAATGACAACTGAGGCATCACTAAAGAATTTCTTTTATCTCCAAGCTCCAATTTAGATCTGTCATTAAGCTTGAGTAAGCTTGAACTGTCAGAACATTTTCCCTCATCACATGCTCTAAGCACCAAAAGTCAACTTCAAAATCAAATTTGTTCTGTCTCTTACTATACTTTGTAATGGTTTCATGTGAACAATAAACTTCACTGAAATAGTACTGTCAATCTTTAGTAACTCAGATAACTGCGCCTTTAAAAAATAGTGAGATGCTGACAAAACTCAAGTATGACGCGCAGTAAATCATCCCCTCCTCTTTAGTGTGCTTCTGTTGTATTTAAAGAGGGAAGCATTTTGATATTGGGGGAAGTAGCATCTGACTATGTGAGTGTGGAGATGTGAGATATGTTTCCTCCTTCAGCTCTGAGGACGGTAATCTTTGGCACAACGGTTTATTTGTATAGGCCTTCATTTTCCTTTCTCTAACCTGAGTTGCTTGTTAAATTTTTGGCCCCACACATTTAAAAAATTCATTTCTTAAAATTTTGATTTTCCATTGTATATTATTCTTTTCCAAATTGTGGGTAGGAAACAATTTCCATAAAGAGAAGCAAAGCAGAGATCAATTAGAAAGTAATTATTTCTTTCTCAACATAGTACAAATCAGTTGTACAAATGTTTCAGTCTCATCTTCAGACCAAAATTATATGTTTGGGTTCTGTTGGTGAACTGTAGTTGTGTTTTTATAGATCACAGCATCTATCTTGGAAATCTTTTCAATGACAGATTCCCTTATCCTCACCCACATAGTTAAATGTACTTTGATCTTTCTTTGTTTTGTAAATTTCTCTTTGAAACAGTCTGTCTGAATGTTAGAGGTGCCAGACTGAGATGAAAGACCATAAAAGTCTGGCAGAGATGCACATGTAAAGTATTCAAAGCTTCAAATATGTTCACTGAGTCCTTGTTCAAAATTAGAATGAGTTTCTTTAATAATTTTTCACAAGTGCCAAATTGGCTTGCTGTTATGTCTTTTACCCAGAAAAAAAACCCAATTGATTCAGATTCTCACTTTTTGTTTTTTTATGACTACTATAATATCTTTCAATATTAATTTTCCCATCTTTTCCCCACTCTATATGACATTAATGAATTATTAATATAATAACATTTAATTATAATGAAATTAATAAATTCAAACAATTATTTCATGATTCCATGAAATTAAAGAAATTTTATTTATTTTTTTTTTGACCCTCAAATAAACACGATCTGAGGAATGTGTGTAGTGTGCTGTAGGCAGCTTCTGTTCTACAGCATCAGTAGGATTTCAATGAATCCACTTCAGGGAAAGTGGGTTGCATAGGTGGCAAAATATGAAATATGAAACCGCACACAAATATGTGGGGTCAACACATCTTCTGGCAGGAATGCAACAAGTTTAATCTTTAAGCAGGGGCTTCATATGGGGCAAAGTCAGTCATAAGTATAGAGAAGAATGTTTACAATCACAAAGCAAAGTTTAACAGTAAACAATACTTAAGATATGGGTGTGAGCCATAAGGATTCTGAATTACAAAGGCAGCTTTTTGCAAGCTTACTTCAAATGCAATATCAGAGATTATTAGGAAGTAGAAAATATCTAGCAACATGGTCTTTGCTGAGATGGGCTCCATTATTTTAGAGGTCAAGTAAAGGAAGGAGCCAAATCCCCTGCAGGGGTCCTCAAACTTTTTAAACAGGGGTTCAGTTCACTGTCCCTCAGACCATTGGAGGGTCTGATATAATAAAAACAAAACTTATGAACGAATTCTTATGCACACTGCATATATCTTATTTTGCAATAAAGAAACAAAACAGATACAAATACAATATGTGGCCCGCGGGCCATAGTTTGAGGACCATTGCAAGGTGTGGCTCCCTTTTTCTGAGAAGAGTCAATAGCCAGGATCTGTATTCTGGCTACACCCTTGATTATTAGAAACTGCAGCTGCAAGGACATATTTAAAAAAGAGAAAAGATATTGTCTTTGCATTTTAGGTGCTAAATATTATCCAGAAGAGGGGTTCTCTTAGTAATCTTTGGTGCTGGAATCTATGCACCAAATTATTTGATTGAGGCCATAATTTTGCCTGAGATTTTACAAAGGAGGGATAGCCAAATAATGACAGAAAATGTAATACCAAGCATGGATTGATCTCTTCGGGAATTCCTCAACTATCCATGCAGGGGAAAAGGAGTCCACAGATGGCTATTTGAGGAACCCTGTGGGGTTATTTCAGTTCTCCACACCAGGAAAATCTGGGGATACATCCGGTGTGTCTCCTGAGTTCCCCTAAATTTACGTCTGCCCATGACAGTAGAGCCCTAGGTTATGAATTTTTATTGTATAGTACTAGTTTACATGTTATACCAGATAATCAAGAAGTCAAGTTTACTGTTGTGTTTTTTTTTTATTTCTTTTCAGAGCCAATCTTAATTTTTGTTGTTTTTTACCTTACTCTAGAATCTGTATCTTTTAGTGTAATAACTGTGGTACATATACACAATGAAATATTATGCAGCCATCAAGAGAGATAAAGTCATAAAATTTTCCTATACATGGATGTACATGGAATCTATTATGCTGAGTGAAAGAAGTCAGAGGGAAAGAGATAGACACAGAATAGTCTCACTCATCTATGTTTTAAGAAAAATTAAAGACAATATTGTAATTATGCCTAGAGGAAAATATGATTAATGAGTAAATATAAAAAATTCTAAATTAAACTCTGTTCAATAAGAGTTAGAAGCAGACTTCAATTCAAGTGTCAGATTCCATTCTTAGCCTCTAGAATGATAAAAAAAAATAGAATCTCTATCTTTTAAATCACAACTTTTATTGATGTTTCTTAGTTTGACTAAATGGTTAAATTTAGATTCTGATGTGAATTTTTCATTTTTGAAAATTATTTGGTTCCTAATTAAAAATATATAATTTTTAAGAAATCTTTTGCTGATGGCTAGCTAACTTTAAAAGTGTTTCAGGGGCCGGTGAAGTGGCGCTAGAGGTAAGGTGTCTGCCTTGCAAGCGCTAGCCAAGGAAGGACCTCGGTTTGATCCCTCGGCGTCCCATATGATCCCTCCAAGTCAGGGGCGATTTCTGAGCGCTTAGCTAGGAGTAACCCTTGAGTATCAAATGGGTGTGACCCGAAAAACCAAAAAAAAAAAAAAGTGTTTTAGCTTATAGAGTTAATGGTTAATTGAAATTTAAAGATTATTTATTTCTGATAACAGCTTTTCAAAAGCATTACCTTATGAAAGAAATTGACACTTTATGGCAGGAGAATTAAGTATGCATTTTTGATCAATTTAGACTATCTTTGACCTTTTAGAATCTTTTTTTTTTTTTTTTTGCAACCACTCTTAGTGATGCCCAAAAGTTACTTCTGGCTCTGCACTGAGGAATCACTATTTGCATTTTTCAAGGGACTGTATATGATGCAAACCAATATTGGCCCCATGCAAGGCAATTGCCCTATCCACTGCATGATCACTCTACCCCTACCCCTTTTAAACTTTTGGAACAGATGTATGCCTATTTATCTTTTCATTTATACTTTTTGTTGTAATAAAAATGATACTTCTGGGGGCTGGAGCAGTGGGGCAGCAGTAGGGTGTTTGCCTTGCACATGGCTGACCTAGAATGGACTGAGGCATCCCATATGGTCCCCCAAGCCAGGAGCAATTTCTGAGTGCAGAGCCAGGAGTAACCCCTGAGTGTTACCGGGTGTAGCCTCCCATCAAATGGTACTTCTGATACTGCAGAGTTACACAAATAGTAAGATTCTGGCTTGCACAGGACCAGTCCTGGTTCTATCCCTAGCACTGCATTTGGTTTTTCAACCACTGCTAGGAGTAATTCCTGAGTAAGAATTAGAGTAAGTCCTGAGCACTGATGGGTGTGCCCACCCCAACAGAACAAGACAAAAGCAAGATGTTATTTTTAATATTATTTTCCCTATATCCATACTAGATTGCAATGTGTTTAGACCTATGAGATAAGCAATAGTTAAAAAATTATTTTGGTAACCAAAAATATATTTATCCATCTCTCATTTTGGGGTATTTTTTTAGATTTACAGACTGGAAATTTTACTTAGATTTTAATTTTATACTTTAATTTTACTAGATATTTTACTTATACATCTTTCACATTTATGTGCAATCACTTTCATCTTCTAAGTTAAGTTTCTACTTTCCTCCAAAGTTCACAATATTTACTTAATACATTTTGCATTTTTGGTTTCGGAGCACAGTCAGCAATTCTTGAGGTTTACTTCTGGCTCTGTGTTCAGAGGCTATTCCTGGTGCTTCTAAGGGGACCATATGAAGTGCTGGAGATTAAACCCTAGTCAGCCACATACATGGCAAGCCCCTTAATCTTTACATTGTCTATCCATTTCTAAATGCATTTTTAATATGTATTGCTAGAGAATAAGAAAGGTAGTATAGATTTAATATGCTTACCTTGCAATGTAACCAACCTGGTTCCATCTCCAGATCCACATATGGCTCTTTGACCTGTGCCAGGAGTGACCCCTAAGAACAGAAACAAGAGAAAGCCTCAAGCTGTGTAGGGTGTGACCTAAAGAACAAAAAAAATATGTAATACTGCATAATTATGCATTCTTGTTAATATTATTGCTTATTTTTATATTACATTATATAATGAAAGGTTAAAAATAAATATGTGCTTTATGTTATATGCTAAATGACTTACTCTTTTCTCAATATCATCCGGCATTGTTATTGATCATTGTTGTAAGTCCCATTATTATGTAGTGATAAAAAATTATCAGTTTGTGAAATTTTATTAAGTATAAGTTTTATACAAATGTACACATTTTGAAAGGTGAAAACTACAGTTATCTTAGAGTCAAAGAAATGTGAATGTATTAAGCTAAATAGTGTTAACCATTTATTTAAAATATTTGAAATACTTTAAATGTATTATAGCATTTATTTTGACAAAATTTAGTATATAGTTTATTATATATACTAGTTATATATTTGAGTAAATTTGAGGTAAAATGAGGAAAAGTTTTCAACTGCATTAATAAAATAAAACTCTTTAATTGGTATTTATGGGATATTGGAAATGCCTAAAATTGAATTCTGTAAAGAAAATTTTTTCAATATAAACATTACTTATACTGAGAAAAACATAATTTTGCATTTTATATTTAAGTGATAAATTAATTCATTTGGACTTATATATTTTATAGTGTTTCATATATATGCATAATATTTCAATTAACATTATTTATTTGGGCCTCAACTGTGCTATTACTATCTATTAGATTTGAAAAATTCTTTGTGAGACATTAATGGCATTAGTACTAGTGTTAGTTTGCTATGAATGGTTCTGCTGTTCCAGTTTATTTGCATATTCATATATATAGTTCCAAAATTAGAGACAAGAAGAATTCAGTGACACAGAACAAATCTTTGTAGAGAGAATCTAAATATGGGGGAAAACAATATTTATCTACATGGGGAATTTTTAAAATGTGTGTTGTTATAAAAGTTAATTCCCCTTCTGAATAAATGATATTTGATTTTCATATTAGCATACTAGTTTGAACAGCTGCACAAAATGCTCAAATAAAAATAAAAAAAAATAAAATTTCAGATCCAAGTTTTGCTTTCAAAATTACAGGTGCAGAAGGTTCCAGAATATGTGCTTTTATTTGGAGAAAGCATTTTTTTTTGGTTGTATATTTGTTAGATTTGCTAGGACAAAATGAATACAGTAATATTAAACACTTAACAAGTACAAGGTTTACTGGCTATACATAAATAGCTATGAGGTTGCTACATGTTATATTTAAATAATTAAGAGGGTGAAAATCTAGTTCTTGGGATCTGGAGATCAATATAGAATACCTGCCTTGTAGCATGAGATCTCAAGTTCAGTATCTGGCACTGTCCTACATTACTGAATGCAATGTTTGTGTTCTCAGGAACCAGAACTAAGGGCATAAATTCATCAAACTGGAACCAAGTATATATATATTTGCACCCTTCAGAGTTGCAAATTTTAGGGAGCATAAAACTGAGTGTACGATCTTGCACTATCACAATAACAACAACAATAAAGAAACCTAGCTGGTAGACAATAGATAGGAACTATTTGGAAGATATATGAAATATTTGGGATCAGTGGATGAAATTTCTTCAGTTTCTCTACTGATGTCTTAAATGTCACTCATAAAATGTCAGTGACACTTGATGTTATAAGTACGATATACATCTTAAAATATTGTACTATATTTCATAAATTTAAGTGCATTTTAAATATGATGTTAGTTGGGGGCCAGAGAGATAGCACAGCAGTAGGTCGTTTGCCTTGCATGTGGTCAACCCAGGAAGGACCCAGATTTGATCCCCGGCATTCTATATGGTCCTCCAAGCCTGCCAAAAGTGATTTTTGAAAGAAGAGCCAGGAGTAACCCCTGAGTGCTGCCGGGTGTAGTCCAAAAACAAACAAAAAAATTTAGTTAAATATTTAGTTTTAAAGCATTCAATTTGCTTACCTATGTGTTTTTGAAAATGCTTATGTTTTGTAATAACCTAAGCTCAGCTAAAAAAGTTTTAAAATTAGGGGCTGGAGCACAGCTAGCTCAATCGGTAGAACATGAGACTTAACATTAGGGGCTGGAGCGATAGCACAGCGGTAAGATGTTTGCCTTGCATGCAACCAACACAGAACACACGGCGGTTTGAATCCCGCATCCCTGATGGTCCCCCGAGCCTGCCAGGAATGATTTCTGAGCACAGAGCTAGGAATAACCCCTGAGCGCCACCAGGTGTGAACCCCATCAAAAATTTTTAAAGTTTTAAAATTATACAAAATTTTTGTTTCATTCTGCCTGCTATTTTTATATTTCTTAAATGTTATGAAAGGTGACTAGAAACATGAAATAATACTTTTCTGACAACATTCTTAAATAATTTATTGATTCATTTTTTTCATCTATTTATTCAGCATTTTAACAAATATTTATTGAATGATGTGTCAGAGACTGTGCTTAATTCCAAGGATACAAAGATGAGCAAGAATTTATGGATAACGTTCTCAGAAATGTCCTTTTCTGTGGAGAGGAAAGCTGTTTATATAACTCAGTTGTCCACTATGTGAATGATATAATGAGAGCTGATTCCCTCCCTGTTTTTATTGAGATAGCATGGTTTTCAACTGTCCTGTATTGCATTGTGTTTGCAATACTACTTTACCACCCCCCCCCATTAGATTTGATACCCCTCCACCATGTCCCATTGTCCTCTCTGTCCATATAAAGTTTTTAGGAAAAGAATAATTGAATCTTGATTATAAAAGGTGAAAATGCAAATCACATAATAATTTAGATATGACTTCTGGTAATTCAGAGTTCCAGAAAAACTAAATAACTTTACATCATATATAGCTTTCAAAACATGGCATTGAAGTTCATAATTTAAAAAATACTTCAGCAGTAGAAACAGATTATTATCAATTGTCTTTGCTTCATCTTTGTCTAAGTTTTTAACTTGGTCATATAATGCATTACTCTTTAGTGGTGTACAGTTGTGTAGGAGTTTTGTAAATATATCAGTTTCAAGTTTTAGTGTGCATAACTTTTCTTAAGAATAAATACATATGCTCCCTATAATTATTATTTTTAAATAATTGACTAACAAAACTATAGTTTTAAAAAATAATGAAATCAAGCTTTCAAATATATTCTATTGAATTTTCTGGAGCTATATAAAACATTAATATTAATAAAAATGCAATCAACCTAGCCTGGCAACAGTATGCCAATGTTTTAATAAGGTTACTATATTTAAGACTTTATATGTATTCTTGTTAAATACTGGAGCATCATGTTTAACAATTGTCTTAATGTACTTATAACCTGATATGTCACATTAACCATTTATATCTATTTTTTATGTGAAAAACACTTCTTTCAGCTCACATGAGGCAGAAATATTTGTCACAGAGGACTGATATCATTCTGATCAATAAATAGATTATGCCTCTGTTCAATCTCCCTCACCAGACAACCAAATGGTAGCCATCATTTGAGAAAAGACTAATATTTTTTCCAAAAAACAGAACACAGGTGATGAAACTAAAGCAATCCCTGGAACAAAAATATCTCTAAAAATAAAAGTTTTTGTTGCTTCTAAACCACTCCTGGTGATGTTGAAGTGCCAGTAATGTGTGTGTGTGTATGTGTGTGTGTGTGTGTGTGTGTGTCTGTGTGTCTGTGTGTCTGTGTGTCTGTGAAGGTATCAAACCTAGGTCTCTTTCATACCAAAAAATGTATGTAGAAATTTCAGTTCTCTTTATCGTCTGGAAAGAGAGCTTTTTATACAAGGCAATTCATTATTTCTATTATGGTTTGGATGCAGCAAATATCTTCAGCAAAAATATCTTTTTTGTCTTAAAATGTTTTTAATCCCTCCCTCAAATCTGTATGAGTTTAGCAGGCTCTATGTTTTCTTTATTCTGAACTTTGAGTAGGTTAACTGCTTTTATTTTTCCTATAGGATTTCAGGTGAGAGATTTGTTATACTTGACATATTATTTTTGTCTTCTCACTTTAATAAATATATTTTTGGTGCCTGATATTTTAATGACAGTATGACTTTTGGTGGTGTTCCAGTTAATTTTGTTTGCCTTTATGGATTTTCTGAATTTGTGCACATCTCATTCCTCAAACTACAGAAGCTCTCAAAAATTATCTCTTACACTCCTCTATCTTCCTTTGTCCTTTTCTTCTCTTATGAATATTTCTATTTTTGAAAATTATTCTTATGAGAGGTATTTGTAATATAGTATGGGAACACATAACCCAGAGGTACCTAAATTTGTTTGGGAAAAACACAAATCTCCATATCTCCAAGGGTACTTGGTTTTCAGCAAGTTTGTATTGATTTAGTTATTTCTGATATTATTAAATAATATAGCAGAAACAACAAATAACCAATCCTTTATGGACTTAAAACAGTACTTTCTTAAAGAAAGAAATAAAAAAACATTATTTACTTGGCACACACAAAGGTGTTAGCGAGGTCCTGCTCTTTAAGAAGCTGTATGGGAGAATCTGCTTCATTGATGTTTCTAACTTTTAGAGACAAGAATTTTATATTACTTCACACATGGCTCTTACTCCATCTGCAAAGTCAGCAGCATGATCTCATTATTTTCATATAGGAACATTCATAATTACATTTAGGCTCTGTCTGGTTAATGGAAAATTATCTCCCTAATTTAAGATACTGAGTTTAATTACATACCCAAATTTTTGTGCCATATAAGATGATGTTCACAGGTCCAGGGATCTGGAGATATATATATATATAATATTTAGGGAGTATGGAATATTCTTTAGTTTTTCATACTGGTCCATCAAAATATATTAATAAATAATTGCCTTATTATAAAATATTATCGTTTTAAAAATTATGTCAGTTTTCTTTCCTCACATTTTAGAATATCTTCGTGAGATACTAAATCTTTATGCCTTCAGCAAAGTAATAAAATTTATTTTGTAATATAATAAAATATTTTGCATGTAATTTAAAAAACTAGTAAAACTAGTAATATTTTATGTAAGCTTTGGAATATCGTGATTGGACAGGATTTGAACATCTGAATGTTCGATCTGATATTTTCATTTCTCTTTGTACATTTTAACCTGCCACATTTGCAGAAAGATTATTTCAAGAAATAGCAAGTTAATTACAAATTTGTTGTGAAATTCTATGTGTTTTGCTTTCTGTAGTTTCAGACTATACTAATTTTGTATGATCAAGACAAACTTTACATAAATAATGAGTAGACTTTAACAGCCCCCTTCTGAGTTGTTTTTTTGCTCTTTCAAATCAGGGCAGTGGAGAATAATTCTTACAATAGGAAAGGTACTATACCAGCCACAAGTAATTTAAGTAGTATATTTTGAGTCATTCTTCTAAGAGACCCAAGAGTATGTTTACTTCAAGCCAGTTATCTTTCAAATTCTTATTTTTTCAATAGAAGCTCACCTACTAGGAAAAAAATCTAATAATTTGACTCTTTGGATGCTTTTCTTATTTTTCCTCTAAATTTAGGGAAGTGGTAGAAAGACATAGTATGAAAATGTCTTGAGTACTTCTAAGTGAAATTATGTTTTTAAAACATATTAAAACTTTGTATTTGTCTCTTCTCTTCTAACTGACTTCACTCAGATGATTCCCTCTAGTTATATCCATGTTGTTTCAGATTGCATGGTTTTATTCTTTCTTAGAGTTTCATAGTACTCCATTGTGTATCTATACCACAATTATATGTGAAACACAGCAAAGTAGCAATAAATATCCAAAAGCAACATAATGAAAAACTGATTCACACAATTGAGTATGGGTTAGTGGGAGAGAGGGTCTTGGGGTCCTTAGGTGAAAGAGAAGGTTCATTGGTGTGGTGTTGGATTTTTGTTTATGAAAAACTGCTATTAATAGTTTTATATACTACTGAATTACATAAAAAAACAAAAAATACCTGTTAAAATGATAAATGGAATACATAAATAAATTAAATCTAAGATCACAATGAATGAATGAATGCAGAGGTTTAGTTTTTAGTAGAAGCTGATAACATTGAAGATTAGAGAACTAAGAATACCTGAAGAAAGGGAGATAAGTGAGCCAATAATTATTGAGTACTTATTATCTTCCAGAAAATCTGCTAGATATTTTCCTTCACTAGTTCTATTAGAGTAGTGAATTCTCATTACTGTAGAAAGAGGTTGAGAAAAGTTAGCTGATTTTCTGAAGTAATTCATTTAATGAATTGCAATGCTTCCTGTAATATCTATTTCATCTGAATTCAAAATTCATTGCCCTTTTGTGATTCCTTCCCCTTTCTTGAGGCCCGAGTTTGTTATTTCATCACAGAATTTGTGTGGAAGAGAAGGGAAAGGTAACTCTTTAGATATAAAGTTATTCTCCTTTAAGTGAATTTCCTACAGCTGTGGAAATATGGTCTTAGGATGATAGAATGTGAACCAGGTCTATGTAAAATACATAGATTGCTTTGTTTTAATTTGTCTGCTCATATCCTAGTAGAAAAACCTGTTACCTTTTACTTGATATTAATGTTTTCTTTATTTAAACCTTGTGAGATTTTCTCCTGTACATGATGTTTCTTTCAAATTTGGGGTAAATTTTTATTAGTATTAATTGCAAAAGAATTTTCTATTTCAACAAAAACAACTTGAAATTTAAGTTAAAATAGTGTTCTTGTTGCCAAATATATCAGCTATTAATGAGTGGTCTACAGATATTTTCTTTTCTTCAATTCAAAGATTCATTTTCTCAGTCTGTTTCTAAAAGGTAGAAAAGCTCCTTTGATTTAATATGCATGTTAAGCTTTCGATTATGAGTTGTATTCATTTTAGCACACTAAAATGTGAAGCGAATCTGTTCATTTCATCTGCTGATGCCTAAGCCAGCATCTCTGCAGCAAGAGATATCCTACCTTTTGTGTGCATGTGCTCAAGAGCAATTGTTTGACTATAGCTCCTATTAACGTAAATCAACATCTACAAAGAAAGTCTCCTCTATTCTTGCAATTTATATTTATACAAATGAAAAAGTAATGGATTTTTAAAAGGGTCCAATAGGTTTGAGCTTCTAGACTCACCCCAAGTGTATAGACAGATTTAAATATTTCAACCTGATTTGGAGTGGGGTGTTGATAAAATATTTCCATATTTGCTAAGTGCCTCTGAGCTGGTGGATTCATACTAATAAAGGCAGCAGCCAGGAATAGTTATAATATACATAATTAACTCTAAGCTTATTTAATGCCATGGTCCAGATGAACTCTAGATAGGGAGACATAATACATATAGCTCATTAAAAAATAATTTGGACTTCACTAATCTATATTTGCATAAAGTTCAGTTCCTTGTCCTGAAGGCATTATTTTCTAATATTATTATTGAAAAATATGGATGCTTATGAAAAATGGTAATTAGGACATTTCTGGCTAACAGAATTTAATTTCATATAACATACTAATGCCAATTATGCTGTGATATTTTTTGTCTTGAGAAACCACTTTAAAAAGAGCATTTTAATAAAAACATTTATATAAATGAAATACTTGCTGAGAACCATTAAAATAATAACAAATTTAGCCTATATGTTCCTGTTTATAAAAACTGAGAAGGTACTTTGTAGAGCCTTTGTGTTTCCAAGGGAATAGATTATTTTTTACTTTGATCATATTTTAGAACTTATTTTTTATGAATAATATGTGTTATTTTGAGAAAATATATGCAAAAAATTAAAAGAATCTGATTAACTCATATCTGATGAAATCTCTTATGACATACTTCTGGAATTTTATAGTGAATTGCTCACAGTGAGCAATTCTAGAAATCAACACTCTAGCAAAGAAGGTATAATAGCATCCTAAATAAGGAACAGCAACTTGAGCTGAATGTGCATGGGAACTTTTACTTCCCATTTTATAGGATAGGTTTTAAAAATGCTTTATGTGTATGATATATCAGGTGAATTTTATGTGAAAGCACAGATTAATAGTCCTTTCTAATATTCTTGGTATTTATCAGCAAAATAAGAAAAGATGGAAATAAGTTACAAAAGAATAACTGTAAGGAGCCAATTACCATTCAATATTCACTCACTGTTCTAGGCACTGCGATGTTTAAATACCCTGTATCTCATTTTATTTGATAAAGACTATAGTTGACTCATTAACATTTCCAGAATATGAATAAGAGACTAATATGTGTGAATTTGTTCTTATTCTAGTCCATATATTTGTCAATCACTCTGTATTACAGACTGATTATATTTCCAAATACATTTCTTTTCCTTTAGATTCTCTTAATTATAGTCCAAGTCTTTAAAAACAAGAAATAATATTTATATACCCTTTAATTTTTATTGTAGGGCCTCAAAGTTCTGCTGCATCTAGTGTTTCTTAGTTACTTAAGGACATTTGATGTGGGTGTTTTTTCTTATTCTTGTAGTTATAGTTGTTCATCACTAGCTTAAGGAGTGCAATGTTTTAGCTCCATACTGCCATCTGAGTTGGCTTTTCTGACCCATGTCCCCAGGTTCTTGACACTTCACTGCCAAGTCTACTTGATAGGCTTATTTTTAAGTTTTGTTATTGCAGATTAGTTCCTGCTGTTACAGTCTTATAGGCATGCATGCTGTCTCAATAATGTTTACATCATGGGCATGAGTGATATAGCTCATGGGTTAAGTAATTGCTTTATATTTTAAGGGTAACATATGATAAAATAATTTCCATATATTTCTTCAAAGAAATTTTTTTTAAAGCTTCTTAATAACACTCTCTTTGAGTTTTTTCTGTTCTACTGAACTGAGATAATAAAAAAGCCTTGTGGCCATTCTACTCTATGATTCAGGTAGAAAGCACTTTTTCTTATGTTTATGTACTCTAGAGAGTGGTTGCTTCAGCAAATAAAGCATTTTATTTTATTAAATTTTCCTACAATACATATGTAAGAATATGAGACTGAGTTGAGTAATAAAGTATTTATCGATAGAGGTCTCTACTTTTCCTTAAGTCATCGTTTCCAAACTGCACTATTATGCTTCTTTGGAATAATTTAAGTCTATGTGTATGCCAATGAAGTAATGTTCTTAGTGGACTCAATCTGCTTTTTATCTAGCATGTTCCAGTAACATGGGGATTGTTAAGCTTTAAGTAAAGAATGCAATCTTTATTTTTCTCTAAGTTATAGTTCTTGTGTTATAAAGCTTATCTAAATGTAAGATTTAATATTTTTTTTAAAATGCTGTTGTTTTTAGGATCTGGAAATTGGTCATGTAGAAATTAGGATATTTGAATATTTTTTCATTAAATTTCTTCTCATGTATAGAGACAGAGACATTTTCCTTTATTTTAGTATATTTCTTCTGGTTTCAATTAAGAGAGGTTTTATATTCGGTTTTTAGAGAATACTATAGGCTAGTGTAGAACAGAGTTTGGTCGTCTGACAGGTAATAACAGTGTGTCAAAGTACAATGGTACTAAAGTACAAAGATGTCTTGAGTTGAGTGTAAGACAGAGATACAAAGAAAATACTTAAAGTCAAAGTTGTGTGTTTTGAAAGTCCATGATGGGAATCAAATGATCACAGAAAAATTTCTGACTAATAAGAGGTTTCTAGACAAGCATGGAGGTCATTGTCTGTAAAGCTCAGATAAGCAACTAATCAATATGGCAGAAGGCAGCTTATTACTAGTAACAGGATTTTTGCTGAACAGTGACACATGTGAGACTGTCAATAGTGATGACTATGAGCCTATGCATCATGTCTAGTACTGAGACTGAGTTGAAAGGCAGAAGCACTACTTCAAATGAGGTTTCCTTGGTAACAGTTGAGAGGAGGTCCTTTATCTAGTTATTAAGGCTTTTTTTTTGTTTATTTGTTCTAAATACCAATTCTTCTAACAAATATACCTATGAAAGTACTCCATAAATCTTTAAAAATAAGTATTATACAACCTTTAAGGAAAAACTGATTAACATCAAGTTAAATGTATATACACTGTCCTCACCCAGAAATCAAATTCTCCATGAAACAGTGGAAATGTTATTCAGCAGATGGAGATGTTTAAAGCAGAAGTGCCAATAATGACACTTTCTTCTATCAGGGAAAACTTGAGGTACATATGATTTTATTTCAAATAAAAATGTTAAACCACTTTTTATAGGTTTCATTATCTTGTATGAACTTATTAAAAATGAAGAAATAAGCTCTTTTTTGTGTGTACTAATTGTTGGTACTAGAAATACCAAAGGCTTGTATGAAAATTAATATTTAAAATATATTTTGTATATTGCTCTGTATATACAATTGTATATTGTATGATGTTGTATGTTGCTCTGACTTTATAGTGACATAAAAAAGGAAAGGTATTTAAAAAGTGGATATAATTTATTGCAATTTGCTATTTTTTCTTTTGCTTTTGCCAGTGGTATCATCTTTGAAAACCCCTTTGATGTCTAATTTCTAAGCGTTTATTTTTTGAAATACTTAGCACACTCTTTAGGTTACAGAATCAACCCAGGTATCTAACAACAGATGAATATATAATAAAGGTTTGGTATATGCATACAATAAAGTCCTATACAGCAGTAAAGAACTATGAAACCATGCAATCACTGCAGCTAGGACAAAATTGAAGGAGATCATACTGTGTGAAGTCAGAAGAATAAGAACAAATAAATACCAAATGATATCACTTATCTGTCTCTTATAAAATAACAGGAAAGGAGGATGAACAATATCAAAGGAGGGATATCTGGATTACCTTGGATCCTATATTATAGACATAAACACAGGGAAGGAAAGAAGTTGAGGAAAGTAGAAAAGATGAAGGGATATACATAGGGTATAGAGGTGAGTATGTGTGTATATATTTATATATGTACACATATATCATATATAATACAAAGCCAGATGCAATACTGCAAGATACAAACTACAATAACTAAATTTAAAATATAGCTGCCATAGATGCAGACTGGGTTATGGGAAGGGAACCTTGGAATATTGGTGGAAGTTGACACTATTGGATTGGTGCTGAAATAGTGTACGGCTGAAACTATATTATGAACAACATTGTTTTTTTTTTAATCTTTATTTAAACACCATGATTACAAGCATGATTGTACTTGGGTTTCAGTCATAAACAGAACACCCCCCTTCACCCCCTTTTGGTGCAACATTCCCGCCACCATTGCTCCCTCCCATCTTCCCCACACCTGCCTGTATTTTTTTACAGTTGTTTTATTAGATGTGAGTATGTATAAGTATATCACATATATATATACACATATATATACAGATATATTGAATTCATACAATTTGTGAGAATAATAGAGAATGGACATGAGATAATTTGGGATCAAATCTAGTCATTGAAATATATAGGTCATCTACTCTACAAATTGAACCACATCCTTAACCTCCTCCTCTTGTCCTTTATTTCTTCTCCTCTTTTTCTTCTTCCTTCTCCTCTTCTGTCTCTTTTTCTTCTTTCTCTTCTTCACCTTCTTACTACTCTTTACCCTCTTCTTACTCTCCTTCCTCCTCTTCTTTTTCTTCTTCCTTTTCATCTTCCCCCTCTTCTTACTAGTCTTCACAATATTCTTCTTATTCTTCTTTGCCTTATTCTTACTCTTCTTTGCCTTATTTTTTTTACTCTTCTTCGCCTTATTCTTCTTAAAATTTTTCTTTCTCCTCTTCCTTTTCTCATTCTTCCTCCAACTCCTCTTATTATTCTTGTTCTGGGTTTCTGGGACTTCATTGATTCCTATGCTGTTTCTGTTGAGTTTATCAAAGACCACCATTTTCATCAGTTCGCAGTCTTTGAGTAGTAGTTTAGACATTGCCTGATCATTTGCTTTAAGGTTCTCTTCCAATCTCTTCTGTTGTATGGAGTTGTTCTACGTCTCATCCTCTGGCTCACGGGCACCATTTGCAGCTGCTGTTACTCCAGTGGAGAGGCTTTCCATTGAGGTTTTCAGTTCTTAAGCCGAGTTTTTCAGACCTGTTATTTCAGTGTGAAATTTTCTAATTTCAATTGTCAAATCCTTTTGATTCTTATTTGTGCTTCATTCAAGTCTATTGATGCTTTTTTTGAGCTCCATGAACATCTTCCATAATTCTTCTCTAAACATCTTATTTGAGAGGATACATAACTGTTTGGTACTTTTTCGATTATCAGAGCAGCCATCTTGATTCTCTAAATATGGGGTTATACTGCAAAATTTTCTCACTGTTAATCTTGTAGTGTGCTTTTTACTATATGCAGAAGTGGGGTTTAGGGATTAAAGATGAATGTGTCCACTGCAGAGCTAAGCAGAGTGGCTGCGCTACTTGGGTGTGGTTCCTGGAGAGATTATGTTCCCTGGTGTCTTCTGGGCTTCCTCCCACGGAAAGAAGGCAGGGAGCAGGGCAGCAGTCCTTTATAATAGCTCTGGGTGCCCAATCACACAGTAGGTATCAGCCCCACATTGGTTGGGTGGGGACAACTTACCGGGTGTGAGTCCTGAAGAGATTATGTTCCTTGGTGTCTCCTGGGCTGCTTCCCACAGAAGAAGCAACATTTTGTTTTTTATTTTGGACCATAACTGACTCATTGCACAGTACTCCTTACAGTGCTTGAGTGGGACCTTATGGGGTGACAGGGATCAACCTGGGTCAGCCAAATGCAAGGCAAAAGTTCTACCCATTGTATTAATTTCCTGCTCCCTAATATGAACAACTTGTAAATCACAGATTTACAAATTAATACAAATATAAATATAAACTCAAAACAAAAATGAACAAAATATATTATAATTTTTAAATAGACTGGTTGATTGTATATTCAAGATTCCTACTAATTAAATCAACTATCCAATATATTTTTCTGCACTGACATTTAACTCTCATTAATAGGTGGCATGTTTGTTTTACCCCTTTTCTGTGGTGATGCTATGTCTGCCTCCACTGATAGTGGGAGATGAAGGTGAAGCTATACAATGCTTGTGTACAATATGTTAATATTTTTTCAATTATGTAAATTTCATTTCTGGAGAAGTGAAAAAATTACCTCTTTGAACATTTTTAGAGTCCATTCTTACACTTTTTCTCAGAAAATACATGTTAGCAATTTAAAGCTTGAGAGATGTAGAAGACTAATTGCTGATTAGGTAAGTGTATACAGGAAAGTGGAGAGGAGAGAAAAAAGAGAAAGAGAGAGAGCACCATACTTTGTGCTTTGCTCTGACATTGTGTTTTAGTGGCTATATATTTGATATATTTTTAAATATTTAATATATTTATTCTTTTATTTGTGAACAAAAGGTGCACTTTGGCATATCTAAGTGAGATGTTTTCTTTTAATATCATTTTTTTCATGTTAGCTAACTACTCATTCAAAAGATAGACCTATAAACCCATGACACTGAAAAGGGAAGTCAACTACTAGTTACACAAGCCCCCACAGCTGTAGCTCATGGAACTTAAAGGTCAGGTTGTATCTAACCCTTTTTGCCCTTATAAGGAAATTATACTACCTCAGCGGATGTTATGCCCTTATAAGAAACTTATACTACCTCAGCGGATGTTATACCCTTATAAGGAACTTATGCTACCTCAGCGGATGTTATGCCCTTATAAGGAACTTGTGCTACCTTAAAATGTCTTAGCAAATGTTATGACCTTATAAGGAAATCACCTCTACCCCTTCTTTCCCCCTCCCCTTCTATGGTAACAAAGAAAGCCACGTGGTCCTTTTGCCTCTGTTCGATTCTGGACAGGCACTGGACCCTGGCCTGCCAGAATAAAGAAGTCACTTGAGCTTTTGCCAGAGTGACTGTCTCTTCATTTCTCTGCATTGGCGCAGCATCTGGACTACCTAGCCTTACAATATAATGCTCAGAACTTTTAGTCATGTCTAGATTCTAGGGAAAATATTTTACATACACATGTGTCTTCTTTATGCTTTCTCACAGCATTATTAAAACACTTAAATTTGATAAGAAACAACTGTGCATGAATCTTCACTTGTAAAAATAATTCATTATAGATTTACAGGAGGGCAGTTCAAGAAGCTATTTCAGCAAACATATACTCATCAGAGACCAAAGGGTGCCAGGGCTACTTTTCTAGTCACGCTGTTCTTCCATTTATTACTCTGATTGTATTTATAAGTACATTTTATTTTCTATTTTTACCTCTTGTCTTTTGTTTACTCCTATTATTTTCATGGTCTCATATAACTTATTTCTCTGTGGTTTGATAGTTACCATAGATTTTTGTGTAACTATATGTTGAAATTATTTAAAACAGCATCTAATCTTCTAACTAAATTTTGGCAGTATCATTCAGCAGGAGATCTTCTGTATGGGCAAAAATAAAGATTATTGTTTTCTTTATATAATTTGTCCAATGAGTTTATTGTTTATTCTTAGGTTGTACTTGTCCTGGCTTTACAATATAACAAGTATGTATTTAATATATGTTGAGAAAAATCTGAGGGGAAAAAAGCTTTTTAAAGAGGTGAAATTCTGATGTCACATTATCTCCTTTCATTTGCTTTGCTCTGTCTGGCCATCCTCATGTGGTGAATATATGTCATTTAAATGAACGTGCACAGTTTGTTGAAGTAAATATTTTACATGGTATACTTTGTCCTTTACAATTTATTTTAAGTATTCCATCTTTATATGTGTGTTCCCTCATTATTACAATATAATTGAGATATCAACAGTGTTATCTCTGAGCATAGAATAATACTTTTAATGATTGGCCACTATTACTAAATGTAGGAATATTCTTATTTTAGCACTTGGCTCATCTATTGTAAATTGTGCATTTGAAAGAATCAGGCCACAGCAGGGTAGAGTTGACATTATTTCAATTTTTCTGTTCATCAGTTGTATGAAATGAAGGACAGCAACAACACTTCTCATGCTGTCATTGTTGATGAATTTAATACCATCTGGAAAGCTGACTCTGGCAATAACTCTGTAAGACTAGCTAACCAAAGTCCTTTCATACATCTGGAAAGAGCTCTAAGAAGAAATTACTTATCAAAAAGGAGCGAGTAGCATATTCTCTGCAATATATTTTAAAGAGTTAAAAATTTAATCAAGCTAGGTCTTTTTATTTAGTCTATTTTGATATTTTAATATTAGGTAAATACATCCTGAGTATACATATAATAATATTTCTTTTTTGTCTAAAATGTCACTCCCACCTCTGTTTGTACTCAGCTAGATATCATATTTGTAATAACTTAGAATTTGGAGTTAAAATATGAATGAGGGACTGAAGTTGGCAGGGTACTTGTTTTCATGTGTCCAACCCAGGTTTGATCTCTTGCATTACATATGGTCCTCCAGCCATTCCAGGAGTGATTCCTGAGGTCATATCTAATAGATGGTGAGCCCTAAGAATAGTCAGATTGACCCAACCAACAAAAGGTAAAATATAAAGAGAAAGTATATAAATAACTTCAAAAGATAGATGTAATGAAGCTATATATTTATGTAGATGAATGAAGGTAGGTATAAGCCAATAAGTGTATTGATAACCATTATGATAATGCTACATGAGACTGAAGTAGAGGCATACAGAATGGGGTAAGAAAAGGAACTGCATATTTTAGGATGAGTTTCAGATAGGTGGGTCATATTGTTGATTGAGTAAGTGATGCTCCATGTTGGTGATGGTGTGGAGAGGGGCTTGCAGTGGCAGTGATCTATCTCAGAACTATTACACATTGGTCTACCTTGTAAACTAATCTATGGTTTTGGAGAAAGTTTATGAATTGAGAAGATCATCTTCACTGGTTGAGAATATATTAAGCATTGTCTCATATTAAGTATTTATTCTACAGCTCTCATCATCAAAAGCCCTCTGAGAATTGGCATTATAGTTTTAGTATAATTGGCATTATACACAATTACTTAGATAAAGGAACTATGTAAATGGTTTATATATACCTTGTTAATGATGTAGCCCATTGTCAAAATTAGCTAACCTTTATTCCAAAGCTTGTTCTTTTAATAATTATATTACAGCAGCTATGTATTTCCCCACTTAATCTCCCTCTCACGTTTATGTGTGTGCATTTAATCTATGAATGAAACATTAAAATAAAATAAGTTATATGAGTAAAATTAGATTTATAAAAATAAATCTGGCTATTTCAGAATAATGCCATAAATTAAAAAATGTATGAAGGAATGAAGTTAGAAGATGCTTTATCATGAAAGGACTCAAGTTTATATTTTATTGGCAAAATAGTACCACTGAAAATTGGTAAACTAGGATATCCTATGATAACTTTTGGTTTAGAAGATTCTTCTGGGACAAAATAAACTAGTAAGGTTTCTACACAATGTCAGAAGCTAATGTGTGAAAATTGAGAACTAGAAATAAAGTCAATAGATAAGGTAAATATTAATAAAATTATAGTTTAGGACAAGAAAATTTGAAATAAAGTCATAGGCTAGGTAGTAAGAGAACTGATGTCTCTCTGACTTAATTGAACTGGTAAAATAGAACAAAGAGAGATATAGAGGAGAATGAATAATAATAATGTTATGGTGAAGAGGAATAATGTTAGGTTTATAAAACCTGAGAACATTTAGAAACACTTTTTCAATGAATGCAGGAAGTCACACCACTATATTGATGTTATTTGTAGGAATAAATGTCACTCTTTGGAAAGCCAACCATATATGTTGTACTCATCGTGAGATGTACCATATTTTCCAGCGTATAAGACGACCCCTAATTTTGCAGTTAAAACATAGGCTTAGGCCTATATTCACTGTATCAGACAGAATGTTCCTGTGCTGCATGTGCTGTATGTGTTCCTGTGCTCATGTACCACAGTGAGCTAATCACAACAAGCAAAGGTTCAAAGGCTATACTGTAATAGACTTCCTCTCTGACTCTGGCCAATCTGAGCAGGCTTTTTACAGTGTAGATTCTGGACCAGAACATTGTCTAATTTGCATACATAAAAAGCCTGCTTGGATTGGCTGAGTTAGAGAGGCGGTCCGAGCAGCCTTGCAGTGATAGGTGCAGGATCGAATTGGAAAATTTGTTTTGTGACAATATTCAGACAATTTTCATTTAGCGGCATACTGAAACATTTTTTGGGATATACTCGGTGTATAAGACAACCCCCGGTTTTCGGTTGACTTTTTTTTTTTGTTTCAAAAGTCGTCTTATACGCCAGAAAATATGGTATCTTCAAGTTTAAATGCAATTTCCAGAGTAAATTATGGATACAGAACTAGGAATTTCAAGACAGGTTAAGAAGAAAATGACAATATTGTGAAAAGTGTGAAGTGAAGTGATATTCTTGGTTAGTAAGCTCTTTTGCATTCCATCTGGACTATAATTTTTTAAATTAATTTTTCTCCTGGATTGAAGATGAGGTATGAGCAATATATGTTTTTATCAATCCAAATTTTATTTTAAATATGTATATATCATGCAACATATACTACAATCAATGGTTATTATAAGTTAAAATAACAGTGTGTACTTTCATAACTTTACTGAGAGATAAAGTTATATATGTGCATATTTGATTTGAGGACCACACTTAGTTGTGCTTAAGGCTTACTCCTGAATGTGTGCTAAGGGATCACTGCCATCAGGACTCAGTAATGCTCAGGAACAAAGCTGTGTCAGATATATGCAAATCAGGTGGCTCTACCCACTGTACAATCTCTGTAATTGCCTCATATTTGTTTTTATTTCTTGTTTTTCTTGTTTTTCTTTCTTTTTTTTTTTTTTTTTTTTGGTTTCTGGGCCACACCAGGCAGTGTTCAGGGGTTACTCCTGGCTGTCTGCTCAGAAATAGCTCCTGACAGGCATGGGGGACCATATGGGATACCAGGATTCGAACCAGCCGCCTTAGGTCCTGGATCGGCTGCTTGCAAGGCAAACACTGCTGTGCTATTTCTCCGGGCCCTTGTTTTTATTTCTTAACAATACCTTAGCTCAACTTTTCTCTTTCCAACTTTTTTTATAGGTTCTTTATATGAATCTTTATTGTCAGCTATAATAATGTGAAAGAATAGCATCCTGAAAATGAGAAAATGATACTCTGAGTACATCACTAATGTCTTTTTTTTTTATAAACTCTTACACTTAATATACCATATGTTTTTTTCTGAATACAGAGTGATAAAAATATCTCATTTCTATATTTCTTTTAAAAAGTTAGAAGTATTTGTCCAGTATCTCATATTATTGCTTTAGGTATTGAAGTAGCTAAAATGAAATTATAGTCTCTGCACATCTTACTTGTATGATGTAAATGAAGCAAATAAATTTAAAATCATGTGCACAGTATTTCAGGATTAGCAGTCAAAGAATACAAACCAAAGTTTTGATACTATTTCAGACTGAAATTTATATTCAAGAATATACAAACTGTTACAGATTCTTTTTCTCTTTCCTCTTCAGATCCGAGATTGTATCAGAATGAATAAAATATTTCCTTCTCTCTTTTTCTCCTCCTCCACCTACCCAGAGATCACTTCTGGTGAGGTTTAGGGTTTTATTTGGGGTGCTAGGAATTGAACACAGGTCAGCTGCATGCAAAGAAAGCACATTACCCTCTGTACTATTGTTCCTGCCCTCTCTGTTTCTTGATGATCAGGAGGATAATAGATTGTATATGCAAATGAGACTGAGAAGTAGTATCTATTGCAGATGGGAGATCAAATCTTAGAATCTTAAAAATTTGTGAGTGTATGAATACATACAGATTTAATTTGTGAGGTTATTAAATGGTTGATCATATTCCTTAAACTTGGGATAATTTTGAGAATCAAAGATGTTAAATGGAAATGATAGTGAGAAACTACTGCCATAAATCATGTTTATTCTGGACAAACAGAAATAGATATTATTTCTATGAGTTGAGAATGACTTTCAAGAAAATATTAATGGTTTATTGATACAAATGATAAAAAAATGAGCATTTAAATTTACTTTTTTAAAAATCTTTTGAACTTATATTCTGCAAGGGAGATTTTATACATGGCAATGTTTTGCTCAAGTTGATATTTTATCTTTCTTCCTCTTCTCTCAAGTAGATTATGAAAGATGCTAATTCAATAAAATGATCCTGCACACTTAAAATATAAAACCCATATCATGAAATGTATGCTTATAAAGTTGCTATGAGACTACTTTTGTAATTCATATATTTTCTAGTACTTTTACAAATAGGTTTTCTACTTAACCAATGGTGCTCAAAGTTTTTTTTACTTATTCTTTAAAAGACTAATGTTGATTTTTTGTTTCTGTGTCCCCTCCAATATCCTTATTCAAGCACTGTTATTCATTGCATTCTTAAAAGTTAAAAACTAATTGTTATGGGTTTTGCTTCCCTCAACTACTAGCATAAAATTTTAAAACCTTTACATACAATACTTCAGAATGGCCTGTATCTGCAAATATATGGTCTCTAAAAGAGTGATTAAAATAAAATGAGGCTTTTTGGGTTCTTAAGTCCTAATTTATCTATCAACCTACACAAAGAGGAAATTTGGGCACATGTGAGACATTAGAAATGTGTGTCTGCAGAGGAAACAAACGTCTTCCAAGGAGAAAGTTTTTGAAACCACACCATTGACATTTTAATCTTAGAATTCTAGTTTACACAACTGAAAAAAATAATTTATCTTGGTTAAAGTCATTCACTTTCTGGTATTTTGTTATAGCAATCCTAGCAAATAAATGCAATAATTGCCATACAATATTTTGTTAAGCATTTAGGTTCTGTCATTTTCATCTCTTACAGTTGTCTTCAAAGTTTTTCAGTTATTGGAATCATTTGTTTTTCCCTTCCATGTTTATCCTTTAGATGTTATTAATTTTAGAAAGATTAATGAGTTTGATGAACTCGTCTAGTAATATTTTAATAAACTGATTTTTGGCTATATTCTATAAAGTTCAGTATTTTCAAGTACTATAATCTATGCCATTATAATGTATATTAAATAATTAAAATTACTAAAGATCGTATATACATAAAAATTACAACTGGAAATTTTGGACACCCATTATGTAACAAATGATAATGCATAATGGCACTAGATTTTCCCATTATTTTTCTATGTATTGAAAAATTATATTTCAATTAAATTTATTTTGAGGCTGAGTTTTTTAATTACGTCATCATGACATGCAGAGTTAAAAAGTTATTGATAGTTGAGTTTCAGTCATGCAGTGTTCTCATATAAATTCCTTCACCAATGTTTATTTCCTGCCACCATATTCGTAGTTTCTATTTCATATCCCATCCTTAGTTTGTCTCTATGACACTTTTCTTCCTCTTTGTATATTTTCTTTCTTTCTCTTTCTCTCTTTTTCTCTTTCTCTCTCTTTCTCTTTCTCTCTCTTTCTTTCTTTCTTTCTTTCTCTCTCTTCCTTTCTTTCTCTCTCTTCCTTTCTTTCTCTCTTTCTTTCTTTCTGTCTCTCTCTCTTTCTTTCTTTCTTTCTTTCTTTCTTTCTTTCTTTCTTTCTTTCTTTCTTTCTTTCTTTCTTTCTTTCTTTCTTTCTTTCTTTCTTTCTTTCTTTCTTTCTTTCTTTCTTTCTTTCTTTCTTTCTTTCTCTCCTTCCTTTCTTTTTCTCTTTCTTTCTTCTTTTTTTTCCTTTTAGTCCTTTGGGTACCATGGTTTATAAGACAGAATGATCAAACTCATCTTTGGAATATTATATCAAATAATGTGAGAATGATGCTCGACTTAAAAATTATTATAGTTTTTAAGAATGTTCTGTACACAATCTAACCCAAAAGGCCTTTCTTTAGTTAAGTTTATCCTCACCAAAAATGATTTTCTTAAAATATGAAAAAATTTTACATCTGACTTGAGGTTTTATATATTTTAATAATAATAATTTTTATTTTGACTAAAGTGGATTACATATCTTCCACAGTACATATTGACATTGAATCAGAGGAATTCCCACCACCGAAGTTGTCCTCCCTCCACCTCCATTCCCCTCCGATACCCCCTGGTGTGCTAGTATAAGTGGTTGGCTTTATATTTTTTAATTGTTCAGACCCATTTCACCCGGGTCAGCTTTTCAACTGTAACCCATGAATGAATCATCAGTGTATGTCTAAGTATGTGTGTGAGGGTATGTGCTGACTTCTTCAATTACTGTCCATTGTCCATCTGTAATATACATAATGTCTGTCTATGTTGTATATTGTCTTTCTCCTTGTTATGTATAATCCTTTCTCTCCCTGCCCCCTGCCAACTGCCAACCAGCTCCCAAAGTTAAAAGACAGATTCCCAGCCCAATTTGCCTCAGCCCAAGAAGGAGCTGCCACCACTGCTGCTGCTGATTTGTTCTGGGTGGCCCTTTTTCTTCCACCTCCTTTCTCTGTGGACTGTTGCTCATTACCAGATACAATTTTGAGAAAATCCCAGATTGAGGACATTTCCTTATTTGTGACTGCTGGGGAGCTATTTTTCAGACTCCACAAGACCATGTCGTAGGCTGAAGCTGTGTACTGGATATTATCCCCCTCCCCAGACTATTTCAAAAGACTTAAAGGGGATATGTATATCTTCTTTGTATATTTATGTAGATATATTTCCTTAATAGGTGTAATTCGTATTGTCGATTTTCTTATGTAGAGGTAGTTTTCCCATTCCATTTCTTTTTATCTATTTAGTAGAAAATTCTAGTAGATAGTTTTTCTTGGGTTCTAAATTCATGTTAGAACTAGATTATAGGATTATTGAGTTTGTTATTTTTACCCCATTATGCACCAGTAATATCATGTGGCATTGTTTCTTTTTGCATAGGCACATTAACATGGGGAAATTTTATATATGAAAAAAAGTTCTCATCTAATAGGAATAAGAACACATACATTTTATAATGTAGTGGGGCCTTATACCCTGAATATTTGTCACAGTAACTTGGCTTAGGCTTCAAAAGATCAGACATTGTCCATTTGCTCCTGAATCTTGGAATCTTTGATCCCTTCTTGGAACCAGCATGGTTTCCACTAGAACCAGAAATTGAACTTCTACCAGGGAAGGCCCTTATGCTGCCCTGGCACTGCCCTGCTCAGGAGTGGGTTCATATGTCATCCTGACCTCTTGGTAACAGCAATAACTTGCTTTCAGGTCAGGGTTCCCAGCATTGCCATCTAACGGTGTGTTGCCACCTAACCAGAAGATGCTCCACTTTACCCTGACTACAAAATCTCACTGGGAGAACTGTGATTGAGAAGAACTTTTACTGGGACCACAAAGACTTTGGGATTAGATAATTTAGTGTGCTCAGAGATAGCATTAATTATGGTAAGATGCTTCATGGGTAAAATCTCCCTGTTTTTTTTTAGACAAAGGTTTTCCTTTCTATTTTCCCAATCTTTTGCTGTACTTATGCAAAAAACACAACACTAAACCAGAAAAATAGCAACAACAAAAAACCCAGGCCCCCCCACACCTATTACTTTCTTTTTTCTTTTCTTCTTTTTCTTTTTTGTATTTTCTTATCTTTCAATTAGGGGTCCAGTTTTTTGGTAAACCTTGGGACACAGATTACTTTTTTTTTATTACTAAATCTTTATGCATTATTCTATAAAAATAAGAAGAAAGGAAAAAAGAAAGGTTGGTAGCTGGGGCCAAGTAGTTTTATATGCATTGGTGGGAAAAATATAAGGACAGTACTAAATATCCAAGACAAAATCAATGACAATAGAATCAAGAGACCTAAACTTTAACCATCTCAACTTAAATGGGCCTATTATACTGGCAAGTCAGGGGGCAAAAGGTTGTGGTATAGGATGCTCTCTGTCTATTGGTGGCCCATCAATAATTGGTTTAAAGTTCAATGGAGGGTCTAAGAATATGTATAGTGCTGTGTAGGCTCTGCCATGCTGGATATTTACTGGACAAACTTTGCTGTGCTAAGGGGAATTACAGGGCCACACCAGGTGGTTCTCATGTGACAATATGTTGACAAGAATCTAAGCAGCACATGCAATATTCAGTGCATGTTCCCTAACCATTCCAATTTTATGTTTTAAAAGTCAAATTTCAGGTGCTCTTTATATTGGAGGTCTTTACTAAATGTTGATAAAAAAAAAACCTTGAGCTTTCAAAGGATCATAGGCATGTTATAATATAAAACTGTGAAAGGCTATTCAATATCTTGGCAAAATAATTATAAGAAAATATTTTTCCAATTAGCTCAAAATGTCAAAAGTGAAGATTAAGTCTGCCCAATTTGGTAGAAAGGGGAATACAACATTTTTTTTTTGGTACTCTTCTATTGTGGTCTGAAACTGTCGGTCTGAATTAATTCTTTGGTAGTAAAGTAGCTCTTTAGCAGCTAGTGGATAAAGTGACTTTCTAAGTTAAAGTTCTTTCTTATTAACAAATGTCAGAAATCGAGATAAGAAGAGAGCTTAAGGTTGAAATTTTCCTCCCATAGGAACACATCTCTCTGTGCTATGGATTTAGCACAATTTTAATATATTAATGAAGTGTTTTTTATGTGTGTATGCTTCTTAATATTCAAAATTAAGGTCTATTCTCTTCCTGATATGCACATGTAGCTCCCATTATGCACCATCAAGAGGAGTGTGTTAGAAAAGCCTCTATCTTCATGGAACAGCACATTCCTTAAGCACAGAAGGTCAACAATTGCTCTTTGACTAAGCTAGGCATGCTTAGTGAGAGCTTCAATGCCTTAGTAAAAGTGTTTTATATTTAAGTCAAAGTACCAGAGTTGGGTAACGAGAAATTTTAATGTTCCTTCTCAAAAATAATTTCATATTTTTTTTAAATGTCATTCTCTACTTCCAAAGAAAAACTCGTGCATTGTATGATGTGAAGCTTACCTCGGATTTTAAGAAAAGCCAAATATAAGCTTTAATTGCTAATAAAACTTTAAACATAACAATCTTTCTGTTTTGAACCTAATAACCTAAATTTGCTAGCAAATCAAATGCTGGTGATTTACTATTTACTAAATGGTGGTCTATCATGAGAGAAAAATTCTAGAAAAAGAGTTTTCAGCTATCTAATTTAATTAATATTTGGTCAAATTAGAAATATAAATAAGAAGAATAATTGATTACTTAAGGAAGAAGGAAAACCAGTAATTTGTTGCATTTTTTAGGGATGAACCAAAGAATGTACTGGAGTAAAATACAGCTTGAGCCAAATTGACCCCTGGAAAACTCACAAGATGTGTATTTGTCTCCACCACCCAAAGAAAAAACGCTGAAGTATTAATTTCTTAATATTCTTCCCACTGAAGGGGATTAGTATGGACTATATAAAAATAATTTTCTATATTATTATAAATTTGCAAAATATATGGCTATTTTATTCAAAGAAATTAAACCTTACTTCAGATTAAGTAGAGGCATAAATATATACTTGAAAATATTTTGTATTGACTGAGTTTCCAGTCCTTTGTTAAGTTTGTAGTACACTGATGATAAGGGCAATCTAATGATTTGAGAATATTTAATCTAAATATTTGAAAATAAAATTATATCTTCATAAGTACCCTGATTAATGCTTCATTGTTCTAAATTAAGACACTCCAATTGAGTGCTAAAAAACCCCCAAAGTGAAAGGTACTCATCAGGTTAGACAGTATATTTCCTTGACTTTATAATGAGGAAGGAAGCTTGGAGGCTAACAACTTTGAATAGCAATCACTCCAATTCTATAATTGATAACTTATGAAAACCATTGAAAAGGAACAACTACTGTCTAGGAATGTGTTTTAGTCTAATATTCAGTTTATGAATGTAATAGTCATTTCATTGTGTTCATGGAATGATTCAATGACAGTAAGTGATTCGAAAGCTAAAAACTGAAATATTTTGATCTGGAAAATCTCCATTTCAAGATTCTTCACTCATTTATATGGCACCTATACTGAAAGCAGAGAAATTAACTCAGAAATGTTAGTTGGATGTTCTGCATGACTCCATAGTCAAAAACCTATCTTACATTGTTTTGATTATTTTTATACAATTATTCCAAAACTATATGCTTAAGGGAAAATAGAAATTGCATTAATTTTGTTCAACCTATCCTAAAGTTTATATGATATTATATTCTATATAAGTTAGTATAAACCTACTCAGGATTCATGAAGAGGGAACATTTTTCTCCTCTAATTAATGGATGATAATCACAGAATTTATGGTTCTGTTTAAAAACAGCACAAGTTTTATGGAAAGGAGAGTGAAGTAATTCAGATAGGTCAATACAAAAGGAACAATTGTTATTAATTATGAGCTTTTTTATTATTCTAGATCTTAAATACATATTATTTTATTTAGAAAAGAAAATAAATATAATTAGTGAAATTTTTACCAATTCTCTTGACCCAAATACTGAGAAAAAGTCCTCCACTTATATATTTATTATTAATTATTAAATTTGATTTACATAAGCAAGGTTGAGGTGATAAAATATACTTAAAATTAATATTTCCAGTATAATATAACTTATAAAATGTTTTTGCAGAAAAGGAAATGATTGGTCAACCATTAAAAAAATGAAAATATCATAGTGCTTCAAAGTTGGCTTACAAACATTTTATCAAACCTTGAGAGACTACAGACTTTCACATGTAAGTTCCACATTGCTCTTACCTTTCTCTATACAAAGTGCAACCCTTTGGAGGAGCTGGAGAAAAAAGGATTTGTGGGTTAGTATGCATGTTCCAGCTAACACAATCTTCTAATATTTTTCCTATTTCAAATGCCAGCATTAGGCTTTTTATTGCATACTTTAGGGCTGGGTGGGATTTAAACTTGGGAAATACCATATTTTCTGGCATATAAAATAACTAGGCATATAAGACAACCCCTACTTTTCCTATTAAAATAGAAGGTTTGGGCTATATTTGCCATATAAGACTGCCACTACCACTCTTTTAATGCACACCAAATAGAATTAAAAAAAATCTAAGAGAAAAAGAGTAGAATCCTCAAAAGTTAACAGTATATGTTTAATAAAGCTAGACTTTGAGTGACAACAATCATTTTACATTTGTCATTTGTAGTGAGTGACTGTGATTTTTTAATATTGATCTACATTGAGAACAGGGAGAGGGAGCTCCTCCAAGAGCAGTTGGCAGGGGTACAGTGATTAATAGGACAGCTAGAGGGACAGAGTGCCTCATCTGTGTCCAATAAAAGCTGAACAGAAGACTGGGCACTGGAAAGCCACATACCAGAGATGACACCCAGCTGCTAGATGGGATGCAGTGCTCAGTAACCCAGCTCCTCTGTGTGCCCTGAAAGAGTAATCAGGACAAGCAGAGGACTGAGCACTGGAAAGCCACATAGCAGTGATGACACCCTTTGGCTGGATGAGATGCAGCTCTCAGTAACTCAGCCCTGAAAATGAATCAGGACAAGCAGAGTGATGATGCCTGGCAGCTGGATGGAATGCAGTGGTAAGAGGGGTGCGAATTTCTCATCCCTGTAGCTAGACTAAGTTTCAGCATGCCATATACCGGTGTATAAGATGATCCCTGACTTTTAAGAACCTTTTCATGGGTTAAAGAGTTCATCTTATACGCCGGAAAATACTGTATTTGTTTTAACTTTTTTTTTGTAGTTTTGTTAAATAATTTTTTTCCAGGACTTATATGGAAACTAGGATTGGGAATCTTTTTGATAGCAAAAGTAAGGCAAAGTCAGAACTTAATAGTGAACAAATGGTTAGAAATTTAGTTGGGGGCCAGAAAGATAGCAGAGTGGTAGGGTGTTTGCCTCGCACGCAGCCATTTCAAGACGTAGGGTGGTTAAAATCCTAATACCCCATATGGTTCCCCGAGCCTGCCAGGAGCAATTTCTGAGCACAGAGCCAGGAGTAAACCCTGAGTGCCACTGGATGTGACCCAACCCCTCCCCGCCCAAAAAGAAATTCAGTTGGTAATGGTTTTTATAACTCTTGCCTATGTATTTTGCATTGGTGAAAGTGAAAAATGGATAAATATTATTTTTGCTTTTTTTTTCTTAAAACCATCTCATATTCTTGTCTTTCTATTTCTTTTCTACTATAAATCTTGCAGGAACATAAAGTAGATTGGCATTGCTATTTAAAGAGAATGAATGATGAATAGGAGAAAAGAAATGATTTAATTAGTCAGAATGAATCTTCAACTTAGTCAAATCTCCTGCTATTACTTGCCTGACTGAGTTTGGTTGATCCAAACTATGTCTGCTGAACTTTAAAAATTTTCTGTAGTTGAGAATTTGAACATCTAATAAGGCCATTTATATGGCTATGAAAAATACTTAAAAAATAGGCGGATTAAATTTTTTTAATCTCATCAAATTCCTAAAACTGCAGATAGACACTTGCTTTTGGAGGAATAGTTACATAGCAAACCATCTTTTGTTAAAAATATGAATAAACAGTGAGAAGTAAAGAATATTTGGGGTTTGAGAGAAGAGCTAGTAATCAGAGAGGCAAAGTCCAGAAAATTGTAAAAGAAATGCAGAAAACCAGAGATGAGGTTCACATAGCACTTTGTTGACTGTTGCTTCTTGTATCACAAATGCTAAGAATAAAAGCTTAGTGATATAAACTAAGAGGGTACTACATAGAAACTCTAAAGACTTTGCTCATTTTTAGGAAGCAGTAGGCCCTTAGCGTACAGTGGCAATTTACAAAATCAATATACAAAATCTATTTTGTACTTATCCATGCAAACAATGATCTAGAAAACATACAAGAAAACAATTACTTTTACATTGGCATGAAAAAAGAATTAAATATTCAGAAATCAACCTCACAAAGAAGGGAAAAGATTTGTACTTTGGAAACTCAGTCATGATGGGTTGGAGAGGTAATACTGCAGGTAGGACTTTTACCTTTTGGGTCTGAACACATATGGTTCTCAAAGGCTCACCAGGAATCACAATGAAATAAAACGAAACAAAACAAAAACAACAATTACTAACAAACCATGAGGCAAAGAAACTCACTGCTACTCTGAATGTAACTTGGACCAGTTGTTTTCAAACTGTAGAAAGCAGTATTGCGATTTCTCAAAAATTAAAATAGAACTTCTATATGACCCATCACTTTAACTCCTAGGCATCTTTCCACCAAAATACAAATATGTGCCCTCAAAAATATCAATTTACATATTGTTTATCGTAGCAGTATTTAGAGTAACCATGATCTAGAAATAACCCAAAAATTAAAAAACAGGTGAGTGGATAAATAATACACACACAATAGAATAGTATTTAGTTACAAGATAATTTTGCTTTTGACTGAGTAGAGCAAGGGGGATCATGCAAAATGTAATATGTCAAAGAAGAAAGATAAATAATGGCTAAATACTATCATGTATAACAGAAAGAAAAAAAGGCAAAGAATTATATTATAATCATGGAAAATGAAGATGTAGCCTCTTATAACAAAACTGAGACTACTAAGTGTGCTAGGGGAATTAGTTAAAAGGGTATGCTCCCATGGGGGGAAAATAATCCTTTGACAGTGGACATAATCTTGATCTGTAGTACCTCTAAACCACTGAACTCTTAAAATGCTATAGATCAGTGCTACCTTGATAAAAATACATTAAAACAGATTTACACAAAGCTATAATAGTAGATGAGACCAGGTTATAATGATGGGATTATTAAGAAGTTTATTGTATTGTAAAGTCTAATGGTAAAGACAAAATGCTTTCTTAATGGGTTAGACAGAATGCTTTCTTAATGGGTTTGAAGGACTTTTAGGAAGAAGTATATTACTATTCAAATTTTTGAAATAAGCAAGATGTTACTGCAGGAATAGTCAATAGTAATATTTATTGCATCATGGTTAGATGACTACAGCAATAAAATGAGTGCCCATAAAGATGAGGAGGTAATCAGAGGTTGAATTTTTGAAGAGAAATATTAGGATGTTTATTCAAGGAGAGAGTGCTGCATGTGAAATACAGAAAGTTTAGTATAAATTAGATTATATTTGGAAGGTAGAAACATCATGGTTTATGTAATAGTTGAATTACATGAGTAAGCATAATAAGGGGCTTTCCATATAAAATAGGAAGGTATTAGTATAAAAACTAATAGAATGATTAACATGATTTAAGAAGATCAGATTTTTTTCTTTGACTATTAATAGTATATATCAAGGTATAGTAATAGTAAATCATATAAATTATATGAACACCACATGGGAACTAGTAAAGGACTATTTAAGTTACTCAAAGTGATCTGTTAAGATAGTGCTTAAGCAAGCCTAATCAAACAGTAATGCTGAAATAAATTAAAATGGGTTGAAATTTTAAAAAATAGGAACTAGAGAATGAGATAATTTATAAAAAAAAGTATTATCATGTAAAAATATACCTCATTCAAATTCCTCAATATGGTAATTATATTTTTGTATTTAATTGTCTGTATCATAGATGCTTTGCTAGCTTTTTTTTGTGGGAGAGTTTCTAGGAGAGCTTAATATTTGAATTTATAGACTAAATAAAGCAGGTTTCTATACCTAATAAGGGTAGTTCCTGTCCAATCAAAGACAGGAGTAGAATCAAAAGTCAATACATAGAGGAATTTTCTATCTGTTACCTGTGACTACAACTTGGCTCTTTTTTGATCTCATTGTAATCCTTATTTTTTGGTCTGCTTCTTCACTATTCCAGTATAGGTGTTATTAATGTAGTAAGGTTCATTGCTTATTTGTGTATGTTTGTTAGTTATATAACCATTGTTTAAAATAGTGCATGGCACATAGTGAATACTGAAAATAAATTTGCTGATTAAATGACTGAATGAGTGAATGAAAAGATCAGGCTTTTTTAATCAGATGTGTCCTGAAAAAATCTCTTACTAAAATCTTTCCCAAACCTAAACTACTTCTGTTTTTACATAATTAAATAATCACCCTGGAGGTTATACACATAATTCTATTTTAGTTTTATTTCTGCTCAAATTTAGAAAGTATTAATGTGCTTAAGTTATCTATTCCAAAGGGAATAGAAAAACAGTATCACCATGAGATTTGAGGTAGTATAAAGAATATTTCAATAAGTATAAGGTAATTGTGATAATGTTGACATTATATGAGATAGATGTGAAGTATTACAGTAATAATACTAAAGTATTACAGTATTAAAGCATGGTTTTCCAATTGACTTCAATAGGTGGAAGGCAAGATCTGTGGTCTAAAAAGATGAGTATCTTCAAGAGTATGGGTGATAGAGAAAAATGTTCAAGGCTTCAGCAGAAAGAAACACTGTCACACCTTCTTAATTTGAGAATTTCAGCTTTGTGAATGTGGTCTGTGAGATTATTTTTATATAAATTACATTAAGCTAATATGTAGCTAGAAATGGAAATGAAAATAAGGTGATGGGGTCACAACAACCTTGAAAGTCATGAAATTTACTGAGTGATAAATTGATAAATGCCAGTAAATTAAAAGTAAAAATAAGACAGGATCTAGGGATTAGAACACAGATTTTTTTGAATATGTATTGAGTGAAAGGAACCAATAAAGAAACGAGTTGAAATAGTTATCAAAAGTGAGACAAAAAAATAGGAAAGAATAAAATAAAATGGGCATCATTTGAAACTCTCCAGTGGAAATTCAAAGGTCATGAAAAGAGATGAAGAAAAGAAAACACATTCAAATTAATGATTATGTTTTTGCACTTAAACAGAATCATTTAAATTGTGGGACAATACTTAAAGATGTCAGAACAAAAAAAGTGTGAAAAATACAAAGTTAATCACTAGTATTTAGTGAATTTTAGCTATAAATAATGTGGAGATATGACCAAAATAAAAACCACATTTCTGAACCTTAGTAATTTTTTTGTTAAAATTGCATTGATTGTAAAAAGAAACAACATGAAATTGATTCTCTTACTTTTTATATACACAATATACTGTCAATGATAGGTACAATATTTAAAAGCAGATCTTTACAATTTTTGTATATTTCTTACATGAAACTTAGTTTGAATGTGTGGGAGTATTTTAGGACTTTTTGACTTCTTGCTCTATAAATTCTTTTGTCTCAAGGTTGCCTGTTTTGTTGAATTTCAATCAATTGTTCTTCTCCAGTCAATTTATAGAATAGCTCTGCAGAATACATCTGAATAGAAAGACAGAATATATGAGAGTTAATTAAGGAAAGTATTGATTAGAATGTGATTTGTTTCTGAAGCTTATCAACCAAAATGAAATTAATCTAAGGACTTACAAGGCAGCAGACTGACACATTTATTTCCTCATGTACCCAATCATATTTATTTTTGAAATGTATCTCTTAGTCTTTATTTAACTCATTGAAATTGTCTTTATAAATGAGAAAACATGGGGCCGGGCGGTGGCGCTAAAGGTAAGGTGCCTGCCTTGCCTGCGCTGGCCTTGGACGGACCACGGTTCGATCCCCCGGTGTCCCATATGGTCCCCCAAGCCAGGAGCAACTTCTGAGCACATAGCCAGGAGTAACCCCTGAGCGTTACCGGGTGTGGCCCAAAAAAAAAATAAATGAGAAAACATTAGGTTTTGTTGAGTCTAATTTAATATATAAAATTAAAAAAATTAAGTTCTATTTTAGTAGCTTGGATACATTCATTGTAACTTCTGATATTATCTTAAAAATGTTTGTTATGGGAATGAATGTACAACTATTCAGGCAAGTATATATTATTGTAGTGAAATTATAGTAGCATAATAGAGACTGGAATCACTAAGGGTATAATTTATCTTCTAGAAAGTAGCCCATAAAAAGGAAACCTTCTTTTAGGTTTTAACTAGTGTTAGACTTGATTTTTCTTTCCATTAATTAAAATATAAACAATATTTATTGTTCAAAATTTAGTTTATTAGGGCTGATTTATTATTTAAATAATTTTTTCTTTTGGATCTGGAGGCCATTTCTAGTGAATCTTGATCTAATTGCACAGACCTCATAATTTGGTGCTCGACTGGTGATGTGGTGTTGCTTTGGCTCAACAGTGCATGCCTGGAGGTCATACAGTGCCAGAGATTGTACTCACCCTGCAAGACTTATGCTCCATTATTTTGAATCATCTTCCAACCACTAATAAAATTCTTAAGTAATTCATAAAAATATTTTTAATTATGAACAAATCGACAGAAAAAATCTTGCATAATTATGGCCTAATCTGGGAAGTGATGAAGTTATATTCTTCCCATTATAGTATGAATTATGCGAGACAGTGAAGATTTGCTATTAAACTTCAGCAGTCTGTCTGAGCAGCGTTACCCAGTGACTGAACTTTTTAGCTTATTAAGTGTTGCTCTGAGTTCAATTAAAATTTCTTATATGACTTGTGTCAAACAGTAGTGACCCCATTAAATGAAGAGACTTTTTACTATCTTTATTGTAAATGTATCACAAATAACAGGTATAGTCATACATTTTGTTTCTTATATCAGGAAGTTCTATTTTATAACTGATTTATTTGAACTAAATGATATCTGAAGGTTTATGGAGTGATTTTTAGAAATATCTGTAGAGAATTCTTGAGTTGTGATTAATAAAAACTAATTGGAAAGAATCGTTTGGAAGAAACTATCATGAATATATCTTAGTCATAATTAAAAAATAAGTCATAAGCAAAGACATAAATTTATTCATAAAGTCAGAAGACTTGGGTGCTTGAAATATATTGGGGCAAGTATGGAACTTGCCTTGTATGTTACAAACTTTGCCAACACATCTGGTACCCCCAAACACTGCCAGAGTGCTCATTATTATGAGCATACATAGTAAGTCCTGAAAGCTGCCTGGTGGGGTTCCCCAATTTCTAAAATATATGCAGTGGAATTCATTGTATTTATGAGAATTTATTTTCATTAAAACATAGTTTAAACTTTTTATTAATATTTTTATAAAAATATTATTATAGAGTCAACTTCTTTTTTTATTTCCAAATTTTATTGAGGCTTGACGATTACAATACCATTAAAAATTGTGTTCCATTTATAATGTTCTAACACTCTACCAGTGTCTTTCTGAAAAAGAGTCAACTTCTTTACCAAAATATGATGCCTAACCTTTAGAAGAAATACAGAAAAGGTAAAACATTGAACATTTTATTTAAGCTTTTTTGATGACTTTATAAATATTTTCTGAAGACAAGCATCAAATAAATAGGATGGTGAAATTGCTAATATTATATATATATATATATATATATATAAATACATGAAGTAATCAATGGCATTATAAGTATACGTAGGTGAAAGAGAGTGGTTGGAATAGGAGACAGAATTCCTCTGTATAAAGATAGGAAAACAGAAAATTTCTATAAGATGGTAGACCTTGCTAGCACTCCATGAAAAAAAGCCAATGCATCATTATATAACGTTAAAACAATAATTTTTACTTCTTTTTAATTATTTAAATATTACACTTATGGGGGCCGGAGTGGTAGTATAGCCGTAGGGCTTTTGACTAGCATGCTTTTGACCTAGGACAGCTGCGGGTTCAATCCCCGGCATCCCATTTGGTCCCTGAGCCAGGAGCGGTTTCTGAGTGCAGAGCCAGGAGTAACTGTGGGGAGCTGAGGCCTAACAGTCTCTAGCAGTTTTTCAAGAGGCCTGAACAAGGATGCAGCCTGCCTTTAATAAGGTCAATCTAAAAGGTTATGTCTCATATCAATAAGCGAGGCACTATAACAAGCCAAAGGGAACACTGACACCAGTAACCTTGGGAGAAAACATATTTACTTGGCAGGACACATCTGTGTGTTGGGAGAAGCAATTTTTGTTACCTATGTGACTAGGTGCTAGGAAGAGTTATGTTAGGGGACCTTTGTTAATTATGTAGCTGGACAACTTGGGGAGTCTTGGGGAAAAAAGTTATGTTGTTATCTGTGTAACCAAAGGCCTTGAGAAGTTGCTTAAAGTGCTTACTCTACACTTCTTTTTACTTCTCTTTGTTTTCCCCTGCCATGTATGATATATAATGATCTGCCCCCTTTGCAATAAGCTGGCTGGTTCTGACTGGTTTCCCATTTTCTTTGTCTCTGTGTGTCTTGCTTATCCTTTGTATGCTTTAAACTCACACTCCCTCCGAGAAATTAACCCACGTTTGTGGTGTCCCTGCAAAGGCAGCGATGCCTACAAGTAACCCCTGAGCACCGCCGGTGTACCCCCCCCCCATTCCCAAATTACACTTATGTATGCTCACTATATTGTAAATGGGTTTGCCTTTTTGAAACTAAAAGGTTTTAAAAAGGATGTCTACTAAAGCCCAAAGCGCCTCCTGAAAATTCTCAACTGTTCAGTGCTTGCAGTGCTAAGGATACTAGGATAGCCCTGCACATTTAGGGCCTCCAGAGCTGCACTTGATGATGCTCACGGATCATGTGATAGAACCATGGTATGCCTCAAGCAAGGTCTGAATCTTATCCTCTGTGCTATCCTTCTTGTTTGAGTACTTTAATGGCCTGTGTGCTCATACGCCCTTTATATTTACCTGTAAGTTTTAGGCTTTATATTTATTAATTCTATTAATTTATTTAATAATTTAAATATATTTTATAATTTCTTCATATTTCTCTATTGATCCTGGTTGTTACTTTTTAATTTACTTACTTATTTTTAATTTTATTTTTATTAAGTTACCATAAAATTACCAAGTTGTTCTGATATGATTTTAGGCATTGCTTGTACAGACTACTTAATATATTTTGATATATTTTAATAGGCTTAACTCTTACTTCCTTAGAAGTAAAAAAATTATTTCAACAACATTCTGGCGTTTTATAATTCTAATAATTAAGTGATATATCTCCATAATCTAGTAAATTCATAGGGGACATATATATGATTTTTTAAGATATTTTGAATCATATTTTACAAACATTTTCAATGCTTGCTTTTTAATTCAGTGACACTTATTTAGTGAACAATGCCTACAAAATTACGTTTTTTTAAATTACTTAGTTCTTTAGAAAATAAATAACTATAAAAGACTTTGTTTAAATACAAAGTTTCTTTGAACTTTAAACTTTTAAATAGGTGTTTCTTTAAATACCTGTTTCCCAAAAGAGACAATGTTTTTGATAAATCAAATCAGAAAAAGATTTTACTAATATCTGTGATTTGTAAAATTGCACAAGTAATTTTTAAAATATATTTGATTTAAAGCAAGTGAATAAAAGCAAAAATGAGATCATTTGTGTAATTCTTGTTTTGAACTAAAATTTTTGTTTTAAAATTATCAGAATTAAACAAGACATATATAAACAATATAAATTAATGAATAGAAATCACAAGAATATTTTTGATCTCGTGTTTATATATTTTTTTTAATTTTCTTCTGCTGTGATGAGTTCTGATCATAATAACAAATTGTTAAAACGACAGATAACATACAAATGAAAAAGAAAACTAAAACATTTTAATGCCTTTAGAAAAACTATAGTACATACCTTAAATGTTAGGCAGCAAGAATAGAGCATGTAGGTATTTGTTTGTATGCAAATGACCAGGGTTCAGTTCAGTCCATGTGATTTTTGAGCCCTACCAGGAGTGATTTCTGAGCACAGAGCCAAGACTGAGCTCTGAGCAAAGCCAGTTGTTAACATAAACATGGTTAGATATGTCATTTGGGTGTATGCTTTTTTTTTTTTAATCTGGAAGGATTTGTCTTCTATTCTATAACCCCACAAAAATCATATTCTCTAAATGCTGTGCTATTATCCTCTCATCTGCCTGCTAGCACAAAGGCCTCACAATCTCTAAAGGCTTCTCAATTGTGGACTTCAAACATAAGGATTTGTATAATGTATAAACACTGACAGACTGAGTTCTTTCATAGAGCATGATCTTTCCAAGATTCATCTGTATTGTTGCATATAAGTGCTTTACTTTATTATACAACCAATAAATATCCCATTGTAAAGATACATTGCATTCTTTTTTTTTGGGGGGGGGGGTCACACCCAGCAGCGCTCAGGCGTTACTCCTGGCTCTATGTTCAGAAATTGCCCCTGGCAGGCACAGGGGACCATATGGGATGCTGTGATTCGAACCACTGTCCTTCCGCAAGGCCTTACCTTCATACTATCTCTTCGGCCCCTACTTTGCATTCTTGATTATCTGTGAATGTTAATGAACATATGGGTAGTTACCATCTTTAGAATATTAATTTGCTGTAAATAGTTGTATAATATTATTGCACCTGTGTTTTGGGCATGCATTTTTTCATTTTTATTGTGTACATAATAAGATGAAATTCTGGTTTGTATAATAATTATAACTCATCAAGTAAGAAGCTACCTATTTTCCAAAGCACAATTTTATATCTACAAATTTTATATCAGGGATCCAGGTTTCCTCTTGCTCACTAATGTTCATATGAGTCTTTAGCAGAACCTAAAAATTGTTACTCCAACTCCAGAATGCTCTATTTATTCTCTAGAGTAATATCCCTTTAATCATTACATCATTATTAGTATAGCTATCACATGATTACCAATTCAGCATCATTTTTTGCAAGGCTTGTGTCTAATTAACAAATTTCCTTTCTCTGTGTATGTTGTTGTAGGTGTCTCGAACAGGAAATATACAGAAACTATTTTCTGAAGATTTTAGATTAGAAATGAGCAGATGGCCCAGTTAATTGTAATGTGTGACAATTTCTGCTAGTGTGAGCCTAGAAAGATTGTATGACTTAGTCATACTTATATTGATATATTCCATTTTAATTTATGTGCAACCACTTATTAATCATATTCTCTCTAGGTTTCTAAAACTCTATGAGATGTTTCTCTATCTTTCTATACATTTTTATATTATTTGAGGTAACTGTTGAAGCAGAAATGTGGTAATTTGTTTAAAGTATCTTGTATAAGTTCCTGGCACATATTTGATTCTTGTTACCAGCTATGAGTGGGGCTAAGTATAAAATATAGTAATCTTACTCTAAAAAATTTCTCTGAACAAAAGTATAGTACATAGATTTAATTCTAGTTAAGTTTTATTAATTGACATGAGTTTTGAATTGAATGAATGTGAATTGTAGGTCACTTAAAATTAAGGTCGAGGACATTGAGTCTAGTTTGAGTAAAAGCCTGCTCTAAGATGGATTGCACACTGCTGTGTCTTTTTGTTCTATTCTGCTGCTCACCTTGAAGTGTACCTCATTTGTGCTAATATAGCTCATAAAATTGCCTTGCCTTTGTACTGTGCATGTTACTGAGTGCTGCTCAATTCTATCCAATAATATTATGTGCTATCAATGACATACTATTTTTGTATCAAGGATTTCTGTAATTGAGTGAATGAAAAGGGACAGATCAAATAATTAAGAAAATAGGATCAAAGTGATAGTAATAATACCCTAAGAGAAAAAGAAATGTAGTGTCCATAGAAGACAAAATTTAAAGTAAACTAATTTTACGTAGACATGGAACTGGCCTCACGAATTTCAGTTTAACTAGCAGAACAATGATGTGTCTTTACTTATTTGAATAGTTATAAAGTTTTAAAGAAGATATTTATTTTTATTTATATACAGTATTCTTAAATTAAATTTATGGTTAAAAATAATATAATTTAGGGGCCGGAGCGATAGCGCAGCAGTAGGGCTTTTGCCTTGCATGCGGCTGATCCAGGATAGACCTGGGTTCTATTTCCTGCATCCCACATGGTCCCCCAAGCCAGGAACGATTTCTGAGCTCATAGCCGGCAGAAATCCCTGAGCATCACTGGGTGTGGCCTCAAAACAAAAACAAAAGAAAAGAAAATAATATAATATAATTTTTATTCTATTTTTTGGGAGGTACTGTGAATGATGTAGGAAGGATCTTTAGTATAGAAGTCATTGAACCATGTCTTATAGCTTATACAATTTGCCAATCAAAAAATAAAATCCTCTTTAAACTTGTTTTACTGATAAGAGAGAATATTTCTTGATGTTAGCTAAACTTTTTAGAAAACTAGATAAAAAGTGCTCCAATAGTTCTCATTGTGTAAATTGAAGTTCTTCATAATATAAGAATTGATTATCAGTGATTCCCAGGAACTATTCTCTAGAATAGTTCCTATCCTTAACTTCATATAAGTATTCCAATGAGATTTTACACACTAAAAATTTACCTTATACAAATATCCTTCCTTAGTATTCACTAATTTGACTTCCATTGGAATATCATTAGGAAAATCATGATTCCTGAATTGTCATTTTTCTTCTTGATATCAGTACAGTCATTTCATAGTCCTCCACCTTTCTGTTTCAGGCCATTAATCTACTTACCAGATGGTTGTTTTTTTCTAGTGCTATATTATCACCATTTTGTTCACTACATATTTTATTTAGGAAAAAAGACCCAAGTAGAAAAGGATTTACTACTGATAATTCAGTGCTTACAGAGAAATAAAAACTATATAAAATAGGTTTTATAAACATAATGAAAAAATGATGCTATTGGAATTTTGCCACAAGACAAAAAAGGTCTACAACTTCTATAGCTGCTATCATGACTATTATATATTCAGATGGTTACTCACAAAATGAGGAATGTTTGACTCTACTCATTGAGGCATACACACAGCTGTATGTAGCCATTACTACTTCCCAAATACATAATATGTTCAACTTATTTCCTTCTAGAAACTTAGTTTATAAAGAAATCTAATACATATTATTTCAACCCTTTGAGCTTTCTAATAAGATTAAAGTAGGAAAAGTGAGCCTAAGTGATCACCATCAATTTCTACATAAAGTTAATTTATCCAGCTGTTTGTCAGTGGCACTGGAATGTCTCACCTTCATACTCTGTACCTTATGTATATCGAATTTGATCTGTGAAAATCTGTGTAAGAAATTCAAATGGGCACCACGTAATGAGGCATTACTAATTAAACTACACTTACTTTTCCTCCTTATTTTAGTTGACATATGTTTTTAAAAGAATCAGGAAGGGAGTCTTTAATTTATATATTCTAAAGATGCATGCCAATCACTCAAAAACTTAACATCCATATCTTTTATTAATCAAGAGAAACATAATTATAATATTCTTGGGAAAGGGAAAGTAGGGCTTTGGGGTTTTCTTTTAATTTCCCATTTAAATGAGGAGCTATGTTTAGTCAACATTGTTCATTTGTGGGAAATGAACACCGTTTTGATTTAATTCTTGTATGTACACATGTAGATTTTTACAACGTGTTTTCACATTACAGGTCAAAATCTACACCTTCCTTTACAATACAATGAGAGTTTAAAAGTTCTATGGCAGTCTTGGGAAGGCACTTTAGGCATGTTTCTTGTTTTGGGGCATAACCAGTGGACATGCAGTTGCTACCATTCTGGATCTAAGTTGTCTGCAGTGAAGCCATGCTTTTGCAACATATGAACAGCCAATTATTGAGCATGGAAGTGGCTAATGTTTGTCTACCACAACCACATTGGCTCTCTATTAGTCAAATATAGCCTGAGACATTGTTGTGCTTTTTTGGTCTTCTTGTAGATAATGTTTAATGTTGCTGCTGGAGACTTTCCATGGCCAGTTCTCTCCTTGGGCCTTTTATTTTACAAATGTCAGGATTATATTGCAGTCTGAAAACTCTCTTAACTATTACAGAATATTTCCTTCTATATTTTTGCAGGTGTTCGCCAATAATATTCTTGAAAGGTTAATACCATCTTGGTGTCTTCTTAGATGACCTGAGCAAATCCAGTTACTTTAATATTATAATTAAATTTGTTTTGAAAACGTTGAACATGAAATTAGCTTTCCCACTGAGAACAGGGTTGGAAAAATTAATTAAACAATTTAATTGATCCAAAGAGCATTTGTAGCTCAACAGTAGAATACATGCCTTGCATGAGCCTGGGTTTGATCTCTGTCTCTGTCTCTCTCACACGCTGTGCATTTGTGAATGCAAGCACACACACATATGCATACAAAAAAAAAACCCCAAACCCTTCCATTCTTATATATTTAGGGTGAACTTTGAAATATAATGTCATATATTACCTAGTCTTGGATGTTCTTGGAAGACAAGTTAGAAATATACTTATTAGAGAGTGTTAAAAAAGAAATTCAAGGGACGGACTTGAAGGAAGAGCAGGTCAATCTCTCATCTTGCAGGCAGGTCACTTGGGTTAGTGTCTCAGAACTTCATATAAACCCCTAGCTCTAGAAGGAGTGATTCCTGAGTTAGCCCTAGAGCATGTCTTGATGTGTGCCACCCCCCAAAAAGTCAACATTTATACAATGTCTTCTTGGCTATTGGAAACGTTATGGCAGCTAAGAACTTGTACTAAAAATACACTATTGATACTAACTCTTCATATATCTAATACTGGTTTGAGACAGGTTAGCCACGTCTTACATTAAGTACATTCAAAGTTGCTAGCCATTACTTGTTATTTACATATGCAAGGGATTTTTAGGGTCTCCAAAACTGCAAGCAGCTTAGTTGAGAAAATGCTAAATAAGCATGTATTTTAAACATTTCTTAAACACCACTAAACTAAACCTTACGTTTTAATTTGTAAAATAATTTACTAGATAATATATAGAGTTTTGTTTTTGTTTTTTTGGGGGGCCACACCCAGCAGTGGTCAGGTGTTATTCCTGGATCTACACTCAGAAATCACTCCTGGCAGACTCAGGGAACCATATGGGATGCCAGAGATTAAACCCAGGTCTGCCCCAGGTTGGCAGCAAACGCCCTACCACTGTGCTATTACTCTGCCACCATGCTCAGAACTTACTACTGTCTCTACTCAGGGGTCATCCCAGGTAGTACTCAAGGGATCAAGTGCAATGTTGGTCAACCAGTTCAAAGCAAGTGTTTTATCCCTTTTACTATATCTCTTCAGCCGTGCATGTAAATAATTTTGAAAAGCTATGTCTTTCCAGTATGCGTTTATGAATGTCTGCAAGTCTCAGCTTCAAGTTTCTTAGTCTATAATGATATAAATATTGTTTGATGCTTTTCTAAAAGCATATGTGACATTTTTAATTTGATAAAATAATCATAAGTCAAAAACTCTAGGTAAAATGACTTCTTCTCATGTTTTAGATAAAAAAACAAATTTGCTCCCCTGTTTACTTAGCACTGGTGGTGATGCAAAACTTTCAGTCAAAGAGTGATGGTCTTTCTTTGTTTTTTCTTTATACAGGTTGTGTTTCACATGTATGTGAGTATGATGTGCCACAGCAATATGACATCTTAATTAGGCAAGTCTGTCAACACTGCTTAAAAGTACTTTCTCAATTAAGAGTTCCCAGGTCATGACTGTATATTCTTTATAGTCATAAATTAAATGCTGATGAAAATGTAAATTCTTTGCTTTTTTGATGATCTTATCTTTTGTAGAGAAAATTGAATTCTGGTTACCATAGGAATCTTGTTGTTTGGCTTTATTTTTTGATGAAACATAATGCTAGTAAAATTAGGAAAAAAGCTAAGAAGTTTATTAAAGTAAGAATAGAACAATATTGGATCAATGTTGAGATAATAGACACCTTGAAGTTGAGATTCACTGATAAGTAGTTGTGGGCATGTCTTATTTTGGTATAGTAGTTTATTATTATGTTAAAGCAAGAATATTTTTTAATTTATAACCCCTATGCACATAGATAATTTTTGTGATATTTTATATTGACACAAAATTGATAAATATAAGCATTTACTTATTGTTAACAGTGATAGTCCCTTGTGGCTGATGAATGCATTGTGAGAGTAAGCTGACAAATATTTGAATGGCTTTTTCAATGTTGTACTTAACTCATGACTCAAAAGATAGTACTTAATTGATTTTTTCAAAGGAAGAAAAAGTTTATGTTTTAAACCTCATTATATTTATATTGACTTAAGAGTTGATAACAAAAAAAGAAGTGATACAATTAGCTTGGTGGGATAAAAATAAATGTGCATTCCAGGCAACTTAGCTATATCTGAATTTTGGCATTTATTTTTGACTGTGACCATGAGCAAGCATGTCATTGTTTACAATCACAGTCTCTTCATATGTAAAGTATACCTAATATATTGATCATCAGTCTAAGTTCTAGGTTGGTGGATTCTAAAAAAATAATTAAAACAATTCTTTTGGTTTTAGGAGCATACCCAGCATTGTTTAAGTTTTATCTGACTCTGTGTTACTCTTAGCAGTGCTTGGGAAACTTATGAAGTGCTAGAAATGGAAATAAGATTGGTAGAATGGAAAAAAAACCCACACCCTATTCACTGTACTATAATTCTGGCCCTCAAAATTAATTTAATTTTCTTAAATGTATGGAAGGAAGCTGATTGCCAAAAGACCACAATTGTAGAAACAGGTTATGAACATGATAAACATTTCAAAGCAATATGATTTTTTTCCATGTCTGAAAAATTTTAAAACTACTCATAAACTTATAAAATTATTTAACACATTGTAATTTATGTTATTTGAATTTTTAACTCAAATTGTTATAGTTGGTTTTCTTATATTTTCTTTTTTCCCTGTCTTTCAGAAGGCATGAGTATAGACTAAATGTTTTATAATTTTAAAATAAGTTTATTATGAAATGTAATGTAATAGAAAATGTCCAGCTAATCCTTGATCCCAGGGCAAAGGAAGGAAAAAGTCAAAGAAGACAATAGTCAAGATTGGAAGGAAGTAATGGGGGAGCAGGAGTCTGGGCTTCAGTTATATTAAGGATGTGGGAAAGTGGTATAGCAATACATCAAAAGAATAGACTCAAAAATACTGAAAACATGAGATCTAAACTAAAACTGCTGAACCTTAATGTGACTCCCAAAGTGGCAAACAGGTGGAGGGGAAGTTGGTTCGGGGATGGGGCATGAGGAAGTATGGAAACACTCATGATGGGGGTTGACACTAGTGGTGGAAATGGTGTGGAAATAGCATATGCCTAAAACTCAACTGTCAATAGCATTTTTAGCCACAATATTTAATTAAACAAAACCAAACAACACGAAACAAAATGGAACTAGAGAGATAGTACATAGGTGATGTGTTTGCCTTGCCTGTGCAACACTGTTCAATCTCTGCCATCCATATGGTCCCTGAACAATGCTGGGAATGATTCCTGAATAACACCTGATCTCTGTTGGTGTGCACTACCCAAAAGAATGGCAGAAGTATAAAAAGAAAATGAGAGGAAACTTATATAGGTTTCTTAGCACTCTATGTAAATAAGTTTCTGAACCTGCTTAGACTTGTTTGACAAAAAATGAGTAGATGGCTTTAAAGCATTTCACTGTTCTTTTTTTGGTTCAAGGAGTTAGATCAATAATGCTACCCACACCTTTAGGACTTAAAATGTATGACTCTGGGAGCACTATCATACTGAGTTTTTTTTTAGTATGGATTACATAATATTCACAACAATCCTATGAAGTAATTAGTTATTAGTTGAATTGTAAAAAATAACTGGAGCTTAAGAATTTAATTTTCTTATACAGTGCTTTGTGTTTGAAAATATGAGTTACTTTTCCCCTTTATTTAAACATCTTGATTACATATATGATTGTGATTAGGTTTCAGTCATGTAAAGAACACCCCCTTCACCAGTGCAACACTCCCACCACCAATGCCCCAAATCTCCCTCCATCCCACCACACCCCCACCTGTACTCTAGATAGGCTTTCAAGTTCCCTCATTGATTCACATGCTTATGGTAGTTCTCTGTGTAGTTATTTCTGTAACTGCACTCACCACTCTTTGTGGTGAGCTTCATGAAGTGAGTTGGAAGTTCCAGCCCTCCTCTCATTGTCCCTGAAGATTGTTGCAAAAATGACTTTTGCTTTTCTTAAAACCCATAGATGAGTGAGACTATTCTGCATCTCTCTCTTTCCCTCTGACTTATTTCACTCAGCATGATAGATTCCATGTACATCCATGTATAGGAAAATTTTATGACTTCATTTCTCATCATGGCTGCATAATATTCCATTGTGTATATGTACCACAGTTTCTTTAGCCATTCATCTGTTGAAGGGCATCTTGGTTTTTTTCCAGAGCCTGGCTATTGTGAATAGTGCTGCAATAAATATAGGTGTGAGGAAGGGGTGTTTTTATTGTATTCTTGTGTTCTTAGGATATATCCCTAGGAGTGGAAGAGCTGGGTCGAATGGGAGCTCAATTTCCAGCTCTTGGAGGAATTTTCATATCGCTTTCCATAGAGGTTGGACTAGACGGCATTCCCACCAGCAGTAGATAAGAGTTCCTTTCTTTCCACATCCTGGCCAGCACTGATTGTTCTCATTCTTTGTGATGTGCACCAATCTCTGTGGTGTGAGATGATATCTCATTGTTGTTTTGATTTGCATCTCCCTGATGATTAGTGACAAGGAGCATATTTTCATGTGCCTTTTGGCCATTTGTATTTCTTTTTTATCAAAGCATCTGTTCATTTCTTCTCCCCAATTTTTGATGGGATTAGATGTTTTTTCTTGTAAAGTTCTGTCAGTTCCCTGTATATTTTGGATATTAGCCCCTTATCTGATGGGTGTTGGTGAATAGTTTCTCCCACTTCATGGGTTGCTCTTGTATCTTGGGTACTATTTCTTTTGAGGTGCAGAAGCTTCTCAGCTTAATGTATTCCCATCTGTTGATCTCTGCTTCCACTTGTTTGGAAAGTGCAGTATCCTCCTTGAAGATGCCTTTATTCTCAATGTCATGGAGTGTTTTACCGACGTGTTGTTCAATATACCTTATGGTATCAGGTCTGATATCAAAGTCTTTAATCCATTTGGATTTTACCTTCGTACATGATGTTAACTGGGGGTCTAAGTTCAATTTTTTGCAAGTGGCTAACCAGTTCTGCCAGCACAACTTGTTGAAGAGGTTTTCCCTGCTCCACTTAGGATTTCTTGCTCCTTTGTCAAAAATTAGGTGATTGTATGTCTGGGGAACATAGTTTGAGAACTCAAGCCTAATCCACTGATCTGAGGGTCTGTGTTTATTCCAATACCATGCTGTTTTGATAACTATTGCTTCGTAGTAAAGTTTAAAGTTGGGGAAAGTAATGCCTCCCATTTTCCTTTTCCCTAGGAGTGCTTTAGGAATTCGAGGGTGTTTATTGTTCCAGATGAACTTCATAAGTGTTTGATCCACTTCTTTGAAGAATGCCATGGATATTTTCAGGGGATCACATTAAATCTGTATAATGCTTTGGGGAGTATTGCCATTTCTCTACAAGCACACATCAGGAAGGAAGAAGAGACATACCTGAATAACTTAATGACGCAGCTCAAAAAACTAAAAAATGTCCAACAAAAGGAACCAAAAATAGGAAGACGGAAGAAAATAACAAAGCTGAAAGCAGAAATCAATGAAGTGAAAAATCAAAAAACAATCCAAAAGATCAACGAAAGCAGAAGTTGGTTCTTTGAAAAAATAAACAAGCTTGATAGACTATTGGCAAAACTCACAAAGAAAGAGAGAGAAATCAGATAACCCATATTAGAAATGAAAAGGGAGAGATCACGACAGATATTGCAGAGTTCCAAAGGGTAATCAGAGACTACTTTGAGAAACTTTATGCTACTAAACATAAGAACCTAGAAGAAATGGAAAAATTCTTTGACACTTATAACCTTCCACATTTAAGTAAGGAGGATGTAGCATATCTAAACACCCCCATCACTACTTGGGAAATTGAAACTGTAATCAAACATCTGCCCAAAAAGAAAAACCCAGGCCCAGATGGATTTCCTAATGATTTTTTTCCAAATCTTTCAAGAGGAACTACTACCAAGCCTAGCCAGGCTTTTCCATGAAATTAAAAAAAATGGGAACACTCCCAAACAACTTTTATGAAGCCAACCTCACCTTGATACCAAAACCAGACAGAGATGCTGCCAAAAAAGAAAATTACAGACCAATATCCCTGATGAATGCTTATTCAAAGATCTTCAACAAAATCCTGGCAAATAGGATCCAATGCGTCATCAAGAAGATCATACACTACGACCAAGTAGGTTTCATCCCAGGAATGCAAGGATGGTTTAACATCTGTAAATCTGTCAACATCAGACACAACATCAACATCAAGAAAAATAAAAAGCACATGATCATATCAATAGATGCAGAGAAAACATTTGATAAGGTCCAACACCCATTCTTGATAAAAACTCTCAGCAAGATGGGAATGAAAGGAACCTTTCTCAATCTAGTTGAAGCCATCTACCACAAGCCAATGGCAAATATTATTCGCAATGGAGAATAACTAAAAGCCTTTCCTCTAAATTCTGGCACAAGACAAGGCTGTCCTCTATCAGCACTCCTCTTCAACATAGTACTAGAAGTTCTTGCTATAGCGATCAGGCAAGAAAAAGATATCAAGGGAATCCAGATAGGAAAGGAAGAAGTCAAGCTCTCATTGTTTGCAGATGATATGATACTCTACTTAGAAAACCCTAAAGACTCTACCAAAAAGCTTCTATAAACAATAGACTCATATAGCAAGGTGGCAGGTTACAAAATTAACACACAGAAATCAATGGCCTTTTTATACACCAATAATGATAGGGAAGAGAAGGAAGTCAAGAAAGCAATTCCATTCACATTAGTGCCACACAAACTCAAATATCTTGGGGTCAACTTGACCAAAGACATGAAGGAGCTATACAAAGAAAACTATAAAGCCCTGCTCCAAGAAATAAGAGAGGATACACGGAAATGGAACCACATACCCTGCTCCTGGATTGGCAGGATTAACATCATTAAAATGAGTTAATTTTTTAATGAGGTTCTCTGACTACAGAGTTCAAAATAGTTTAAATACTGTATTTTACATTCTGCTATGTATTTTCCCTTAGGTTTGGTTTGTACTAAAGAAACATACCTTTTTTTAGTTAGCATTTTCTGCCCATTGATGCTCACTCTCACTATAATAAAGAGAATGGTAGATTTTCAATGGAATATTTCTACTCGGTTTTTTTTTTTTTTCAGAAACTACCTATCAAGTTTCATGGATCAGAAGGAAGGTTCATGGAAATTATAAATGAACAGTCAAGGAGAGTCTTTTGTTGCAAAATTACAGTAGTGTCTCCTTAGGTCAAAGTCAAAGTAAGGATAAATTAACTCCAGAAGCAATTTCGAAAAGGTGAAATTCAATGATATTGCAGTTATTGGACCAGGTGTTAAAATGTTATTGGGTGTTAATTTAATTTTCATCCTGTCAACACTCATCTGAACTGTAACAGCTGCTAAACACTGTTCCACAAGAGCAAACCATCCTCACAGAGGAAGCAGATGCCTAATCAATAGGGCCAATAGAAATGTATGGCTCAGCTAAGCAACCTGCACAAGGGGAATGAATCCCATAGGGCTCTGTCTTACCTGAATACAAAAGAAGTTAAACATATTGAAAGTATTCAAGCAATAAGAACAGGAGACTGAAAGTCATGGGTTGGCTTCCTATTAACTTTTAAAAAATTCTGCATAATCTTATGTTGGACAATGTCTTAGTTTCTGTCCTTCAGAGCTATCAACTCTCCAAGGTATACAGAATAATATTTTAAATATATTTCTGTTTTATTGCTATTATATTTTCACAGGCATTATACAAATTAGAATTAAAATATTTTTTGCTATACAGAACTCCTGTCTTTAACACAATTAAAGAGATAATAATGGTTGTATTTGTAGTTATTAGCTAGCCTTTTTTGAATCCTAAACTGGGTAGAAATGAATAACAAAACAATGAGACTTTTATAGGTGTGGAGGAGATTTGAATGATTTTTGATTGCTATACTTAATGTTATTTATTGATAATTATAGATAATTACTTTCTTCTGGAAATTTCAACATAGAAACTATTGGTAATGCTAGACCAAGTATATTCTTATCTAAAATGTATGTTAACTATATAATTTTGTAAGGTTGATCAGTCATGTGTTTAATGATTTTTGTTAGTGTACCTCATCTCAAAAGTATGCATCTTATTTATTTGGTATTTTTTTGGGGTAGAGACACCTGGTAATGCCCATTGTTTACTTCTGGCTCAAATTCTGATGGTCTTGGGGGACCATATGAAATACTAGTGATCTAACCCCGGTTGACCACAAGCAAGGAAAACACTGTAGCTCTCAACTTTCATGGTGTATACTAGAGTTGATTATAAGTCTTTTTAAAATGCCTACCACATGGTAGGAATTTTTTTTTTTTTTGGGCCACACCCGGCGGTGCTCAGGGGTTACTCTGGCTGTCTGCTCAGAAATAGCTCCTGGCAGGCACGGGGGACCATATGGGACACCGGGATTTGAACCAACCACCTTTGGTCCTGGATCGGCTGCTTGCAAGGCAAACGCCGCTGTGCTATCTCTCCGGGCCCTACATGGTAGGAATTTTTTAATGTATTTCAGTCAAAGTTATTTAGAACCTGGAAAGTTCATTTTTATTAAGTTTGGGACTTTTGGTGGTTTTTGTTTGGTAAAATTAAGCAGTACTTTGGAATTACTCCTGGACCTGTGGTCAGGGATTACTCCCAGTAGTGTTTGGGGATCACATGTGGTGTTAAAATTGAACTAAGGTAGACCAGGTACAAGGCATAGTCTCATATCTAAACCTAAACCTAAACCTAAAACCTCAGTTTTATTACTCTGGTCTCTGGGAATATTTTTAAAAAATAAATAAAATCAAATGAATATTACAATAAGTAAAATGCAAATTTTACAAAAATATTAATAGTACAGCATATGTAAAACAGTTTTAGTTTTGAGGCAGTACTCTTTGACCTATACACAATGTTTGGCAATTGTGTGTGTATGTGTGTGTTTAAAGAGATAATCACAGGCACTTATAAATGCTTGACTAGAATGTTCTGGAGGAAAGTTTCTACTTCCCTTATTTAAATGTCAAATGAAGCAAAACAAGACAAACTTAAAAATCCTTTTTCTTTAAGTTAATTTTGTAGTGCTTATATTGTTCCCTCTCTTATGGTCTCTATGACTACAGAAAGAATAAGCTTTGGGAGAGATGCAGTAGAGGTTATTTCAGTCCTATTCTAGAAGAATGGTCCTGTGACCTTGCTACAGAACAAGTCTAGTTTTGAAGAGATAAAATAATTGTGGCATTTGAACTTATAAACTAATCTTTAAAAGTTTTTGGAGATAAGGTGAGTAATTACCAGGGCCAACTCAAAATAACATTGGAGCTCAAAGAGAATTTTCCAGTATCAAAATCTTAACCAAAGTCAAATGTAAATGAGGCAGATAAGAACTGAGACATGTATTTAAGAGTTTAAATGGTTCTATGAATTTCTCAGTAGAAAAACAAAAACTAAAAGCAGGAATTATGTTTCTTAGCATTTAAAACTGGGGTCTTACTGTTGGTTGAAGCATTATAAATTTGATTATTATTTTGTGCTAAATATTTGACGAATCTTAAGTTTAGTTCGAAATATATTATCAAATTTCCTACTATCATTTCTTTTCTGTTTCTGTTATTGTCAGTTCCCTGCTTTTCTCTTTTATAGTCTTCTTGGTAGTAAATGAATGTAGATAGAACTTTTTAATGAATGAATTTTGTGTTTTAGTGAAGAGATACATATACTTACAGGTTAAATTAGGTTTCTCAGTGTGTTACCACATTATCACAGTCATTAATTACTTGTATTCTTAAGACTGTAAGTGAATTTTATCATATAATTTATATAAAATAGATAATAGATTAATGGATATTATTATTTCTCCACTTTCACTAATTAGGTTATTACTAAATGAGATCAGCTAAATTCTGAAAGTTCTAATGGAAAATTGATGTAGCTTTTGTGAGCTCTGGAAATATAATTTCTTTGTTCTGCCACTATAATACAATTTAGATTGATCTTTAAAACTAATATTTAAATAAAATTAAATAAATTGTTCAGTAGAATAATTAGCCTTATAAATTTATGCAAAAATTAAAACAAACTTTCTGTAGCTTTCATCCTTTTCTTTTACAACCAACTCAAAGGCCTCTCAAAGAGAAAACTGCTTATACATCTTCACTGCTTTCTTTGATTTCTGTGCAAAAATGGAATAAATTTCTACATTATTTTGAGCATGCAGTTTCTTAGTGCTTGTGATTATTTGAATCAGTGGTGTAAGTACAATATGAGAAACAAAGGAAAAGAGACAAATGCTATTTTATTCTAAAATAACTATGAGATTTAGATAGTACCTAAATTTGAATTGATTACTTTATGTTTTACTTAAGAACAAAGTTTGAAAATATCATCTTCTAAGTTTCAATTATTTTCACATACATAATAGTATTAGACCTACTGTTCATTTTTATAAAGTCAAAACATTATGATTTCTATTTTATCATTTAGATAAATATTTATTGCCTTTCTTCTAAAGAACCTCAAGGAATTGAAATATACCACTTAGTAAATTTATAAATATATATCTATCCTTTTAATCTGTGCTTAAGTCTTAGAGGATCTTATCTTTAGCTGAGCAAACCTTTCTATTCCCTATCACTGTAGTAAATTATATAGTGTTTATTGTGGCTCTTCAATATAACTCTATTGTTATCACATAGTATATGGTAGAGGGTGAATTAAATTAAACTGAAATAAATTTCTCAATATTCATTTACTTGTATTTGAAATAGTTTATCAACATTTGTTAATTGGAGGAAACTAACACAGATTAAGATTTGCCTATGATCTCATGATATCTTGAATAACTGGAATCCTTATTCACTAAATTTTATCCTGCATCTCTTCTTTTTTTTTTTTTTTTTTTTCGGTTTTTGGGCCACACCCGGTAACGCTCAGGGGTTACTCCTAGCTATGTGCTCAGAAGTTACTCCTGGCTTGGGAGACCATATGGGACACCGGGGGATCGAACCACGGTCCATCCAAGGCTAGCGCAGGCAAGGCAGGCACCTTACCTTTAGCGCCACCACCCGGCCCCCTGCATCTCTTCTGAAAGCAATACTATGATTCTTAATTTTAAATGCAGCCTTTGGCTAATGGAACTTGAAAGTTAAGAGACACCACTAAGCACAAATCTAAAATTAAAAAATATTGATCTTACAGTAATCCTGCTACTAATTAATTTGGAAAAATTACTTACATAATTATGGTAATAAATGATCTCTTTGCATTTTGTTTTCTTGTTTCATAATTTCTTTAACATTGTACTAAAGATTTCAAATATTTTCATGATATATAAAGCAACATAATGGTTGTTCGAGAATTCTATACTTTCTCTTTTTCTTCAGAGCACTTATTATTATATTGTTACCATTTTGTGTATATTTGTATATGTATATATTTCTTTGAGGATTATTCCATCCTAAGTGGAAGCTTTGGGAATGGAGGTATTTTCTAAATTGCCAATTACTCCACTTAGAATAGTGCCTAGAGTAGCACTGATACCTGGTGAAGAGTAGGTAAATTAAAACAGAATGACCCAATCATAAAAGTGATCAGCCCATTTCATCCTTGGTAAATTTTGTGATCTATTATGGGTGACCTTTCTAGAAATTTTTTCTATTTATCTTTTCTATTTTTGTCTGATTCTTTGTTTGGGGGCCACAGATACACTGTATTTAGGAATTACTTACAGCAGTACTCATGAGAATTTATGGGATGCCAGATATCAAACCCAAGTTGTCCACAATATAAAGCAGGTATCTTAACCAAAGTAAATTTTACCCCTTTTTACGTCCTTTTATTTTTTCTTTCTGGAAAATGTTTTGAAAGTATCTTTATTGTTGTTAGTTCTGAGTGATTCATCACTGGGTGTCAAAATTAATAAATTGTGGTATTATGACTACATAGAATCCCCTTCTCTGTGACTTGGGTATTTTAAGGATTGTGGTATTTTTTGTTTCTTATGAACAATGATTTTCAAAGAACAAACCAATTCAGGATGATGTTTTAAGGTACTGTGCCTAGAAGAGCTCTAAACTCAGGCAGGTTTGCTTGAATAGGTTGTCTACTGGAGAGGCTTACCTCACTGGTAAATACCTAAAATGGAAGAGATACAATTTTTCAGATTAAAGCTAGTACAACGCATTGACCCATCACTGGCAAGAGCAGCTATTTCTTTTTTAATATTTTTTTGACGCTCCTGGCTTGGAGGAACCATATGGGACTCCCAGGGATCGTCCTCGATCAGCCCCGTGCCATACTGATGCGCTACCTCTCCTGTCCCCCATTTCAATTTTTATTGAGGCTAATGTGAATTATAAGTCTTTCACAGTTATATTTAAAGTACCTAATGACAGTAAATTAGGCCAATTCCCACCACCATTGTTGACCTCCCTTTGTTACCTTTCCCAACATGCATCCCATAACTCCACCCTTTGCCCCCCTGGACTCTAGTATTAAGGGTTCTTTTTGTGTAGTTTGGGTCTCTTGATTCATTTGTTGACTTTGGATTGGGTATTTCGGTCTGATCAATTTTTATTTCCACTCAATAAGAGCAGCTATTTTATGGAATTTTAACTATATTTGTAGTTCTTAGCATAAATGAAATATCTTACTAGTCTGAATCTCAATAATACCAAATGGCTCTTGACTTTTTCTAAAAGTTAAGACTTCTAAATATTAAGATTAATTTATCTTACAAGTTAAACCTGTAAATGACTATGTTTTAAATGATAGGACCAATCATTAGTATCATGAAACTATTGCATATTTCCAAGATGTAATTTGGAATATATAAAACTTGAACAGAAATATATTAATAAGTCTTTGAATTTTGGAATTGTGTCTTTTATTTTCATATATAAATATAAAATTATGTTTCATATAAATTTCTAATTGGATCTAAATACTAGAGTAGTTGAGAAAATGTGTAGTTGAATAGGTCATAGGAGAAGAGACTATTTAAGCTTAGTGAATTTTTAATAAATATTGCTATTTATTGAGCTTATAAATTCAGTTATAAAGATTACATGAAGGTACCTTTAATATAAAAAGAAATATATTCATAGCATCTAACTGCTGTGTATCTTTGGCCTCTATTGGCAGAAAATATGTCAGTTTGTAGATGCAATGAGGAAAAGAAAAATAATTTTCTGCTATGCTATTTTAATAATAAGTTCCTAGAGGGACAGCAAGCTTAAAATAATTTATTGAAACTGCTCTTGATTTCTAAAGACATTCTGAGTTTCATTTAGAACATAGCCATTGATTACTAAGTGTGATTTGAGAAGGCAAAAAGGCCAATTTCCCTGCAAACAAATTAAGAGATGCATATTGACTTCAGGGAAGTATGTCATCACTGAGAAATCGAAAGCAATGGGACTTCAAGAAATCAATCAGAAGTTCAGTCAAAGTATATACCTTCCATACATAGTTTTTAGAACCCTTTATGGAATGTACATATGTGTTTTCAACAGATATGAACTTTTGATATTATAGTAAATTTAGGTCAATGGAATGAATAGACAGGTTATAGATACTAATTCATACTACTACATATTTTCAACCCTCAAAATAAAACCCAGAATTTCTCTGAAATTCTATATAAATGTACATCCCCCTTAATAAATTTTGCCCTAGTGACTAATTTTTCTTAGCATTCTGAGTTCTTAGCATTCTTAGCACCCTCTGGGAAGGAACAGCACTTTTATAAGAGACCAAAAGCTAACTTGTCATGTATATTTTTACATTTATTAATCTGAGAAAATACTGTATGTCAAAATATACTGCATGGTGATGTCAAGATGGAAAACTGGAATACCCAGCCTATTACTTAGAGATCACAAGTAGAGTTATCTACAGAAATTCACCCTAAAAACAGCAGGAGCACAACAAACATTAGAAATATATGTCAAGATCTCTGAGCTTAATTAATGAAAATAATGATGGAAAGCTCTTCTAGTACCTTCAGGCTTCTTAACTTTTTAGCAGCTGACTTTAGTGAAAATATGTTGAGAATGTGTAATAAGTATAATGGCAAGATAGTTAGAAAAGTGCAAGAAAATATAAGAAGGGACATGAGTAAACTACAATCAAAAGTGACAAAAATTAAGAGTATGATAGGTGACATAAAAACTCAAAAATAGGAGCTGAAGAGATAGCATGGAGGTAGGACATTTGCCTTGCATGCAGAAGGACCGTGGTTTGAATCCTGGCATCCTATATGTTCCCCCGAGCTTGCCAGGAGCGATTTCTGAGCATAGAGCCAGGAGTAACCCTGAGTGCTGCCAGGTGTGACCCAAAAACCAAAACAACAACAACAACAACAACAACAACAACAACCACCCTCAAAAATAGTCTGAACTGCATAATTACAGCAGTTGAGAAAAAGATTAGTAAGATCCAAGATGAGGAAAAAGAAATCTCTAGTTAACAAGAGAGGATGACAAAACTATGGAAAAATAAACAATACCCACACTGAACTATAAAATGAATTCAAGGAACAACACAAGCATCATTGGAGTGCCTAAAGAATAAGAAGGTTAGTGTGATGAGGAACACATACAAGACTGCCTGTGAATTAGAGAGTGCAGGTAGGTCCAAGAAGTTTGGAGATCTCACTTAAAATAGACACAAATAGAAAAACTCCAAGAATTTGTAGTCAGAATGACGAAAGCCAAAGACAGAAACAAAATATTGAAGGCAGCAAGATCAAGAATATACAAAGGAATTCCCTAAGTTTAACAATAAATATTACTCAGTGAGGGGACAGTTGAATAGTTCAATAGATTAGGTGCTTGCTTTTATTTGCACATTGCCAAACTCAAGTTTAATCTTTAATACCCAGTATGGCTCCCCAAATCCTGCTAGGAAAGATGAACATAGAGACAAGAGTAAGTCTTAAGTCCCAATTTGGACCACACTGCAAACTTTTAAAAAAAAATTTAAATTTAAATTTATTTATTTATTTTTCATTTTGGAGGCCACACCAGTTACGCTCAGGGGTTACTCCTGGCTATGCACTAAGAAATTGCTCCTGGCTTGGGGGTACCATATGGAACTCCACAAACGCAGTTTGTCCTAGGTCAGCCGCATGCAAGGCAAAAACGCCCTACCACTGCTCTATTACTCCTACCCCCAACATTAAAATGTCGTGAAATTAAGAACCCAAGAACGCCCTACCTAGCCATATTTTAATTCTGATATTAAGGACATATCTAAAACTACATGCAATAACTTAGATAATTCATAGCTTTGAGACCTGTTTTGCAAGGAGCAGCATTAAAGAAGTTTCATCAAATGACGAGAAAACTTTCTCAGCACTTTGTCACTGAGTATGGCATTTGTTTGGTAATTATGCTTCTATACTAAGAAAGGGTTATTTATTTCTAGCTTGGTAAGAGTTTTCTACTTTTTCAATAATGAATTGATGTTTAATTTATAGTACATGTTCTTTCTATAACTGTTAAGCATATTTTTACATACATACTGATTTTTACATTAAAAACACTTATTTGCTAATCTTATATTAAAATATTATCTAGATATGATATTTTCTAATATATAAACAGCATTCCCTTTTTAAGATAGAACATAGTTTTATATTTTTATGACCTATTCAGATTTTCCTTTATAGTTTTTGATTCTCCTTGGTCTTGCTAAATTATATTTTAGGACTTATTTAATTCATGTTAACTTTAAAATACCTTAGTCTAAAATTAGTTATACTATTTTTCAAATATACATACCTATGTTTTTAAATATCTGCAATCTTGAAAAATATTTGTATCAACTTATCATTGATTTATAATTTTGTGGAATTTCAATATAGTTTTATTTACTTACATACATACATGTGTTTAGCTACCTCTAACTCCAAAATTTAGAAACAATTTTCTCATACATGAGATATAAAGAAACAATAAATGGCCAAAACCTTTATGACGGGAGATTTGGACTTAAATTGAGCTTACCTGGTTGGCAGGTGAAGCAGAATGGAGAGGACCTTGAGACACTGGTGGAGAAAACTGGGCACTCCAATAATAGATATGCTGCTGAAATAATAAATACATGAAAGGTATAGTAAAAAAATTGTAAACTATGGGGGCCTCGATAAAAATGTTAGAGAAAATATCTTGAGTTTAATTAAACTTAATTTCATTGAGGATTGTGTACAATTGTTTTGTACTTTTTTCAGTAAAATATAAAAATGCATTGGAAAGAATCTGAATGCTAAAGATTATGGTCTAAAATAATGTTCTTGAGTCAGAAAGACAGACAATGGCAATAGCACATGACTTTAATGTAACTGACACTTCTGCAGTCCTTGGTGCCATATACATTTCCTTGAACTCTGTCAGGAGTTATTCTATTATAGAGAATCAGAGTAAGCACTAAACACAGCTTGGTGTGACAATTCTTCCTTCAAAAAAACAAAAAAATGGTTTTATTTATAATATAGCATCAAAATTCAGTGGTGTCTTATATATATATATATATACATATATATATTAACTGATCCAAGATATATTTATTTCAAGATGTTTGCTTTAAATTTATTTTAGAAGATATTAAGGTATTAAAATGATACCTATATTATGGGTCTTTTTTAAGTCTACATGGAGCTGTAACTTTGCCAACAAATGCAGTCACCATGTTTGAACTGGACCTGCACCATAAATTTATTCTTTTCTTGAATCAGATGTAACTGACTGTGAAAGATTATGACTATACTGGCCCATGCAGCACAATGTTGGCCATCTCAGGAACAAAGGGTAGTCCAAGCCTTCACCTTGCCAAAGTCATTGTTGCTGCCTCCACCACTTAGAATCACCATTTCCACAATGGTCTTACACAGCAACTGACCCTCCATAATTCACTGTGGGGATGCCGATCTGACCACTCTCAGATGTGCCAGTTGTTGAGCTGATATCACCAGGACTTATTTTTGGAACAAGTAGGGCATCCACATCAACCTTTCTTCTTATGGGAAACCTTTATAGCTGTTACCATACCCACAAATGCAGTCAACATGTTCAAACTGGGCCTTTTTCCAGGATACCCTGTAGCAGTGTATATATATATATATATATATATATATATATATATATATATATATATATATATTAAAATTTAAATTTTAATAAAATTAAATTTATATTAAATTATATATTTTAATATAAATTATATATTTTAATATAAATTAAATTAAATTAAAATTAAAATTTTGGGGCAAATTTATTTGTTTTAATTTATTTGTTTAATATTGTCATTGCTAAAGGAAAGATGTTAAGCTACAGTATCTAATTTTCTGTTTTTGAGATAAATTACTTAAAAATAGTTTTTGTGCTTTGTTTGTTTTGAACATACTTGGCAATGCTCAGAAGTTACTCCTGGCTCTCCTCTTAGAATTACATCTGGCAGTGCTCAAGGGACCATATGGAATGCTGGGAATACTCAGCTTAAGCAAATGTGCAAGGTGAGCACTCTACATGTTATACTATCACTATGGCCTTTGAACTGTGATACCACTTTACATGCTGCTGACATATTATTCAGTATTTTCATAATTTTTGCCATTTAATCCTAGATATTTTACATAGTGTATATTCACATCCTTATATTTTCATTGTTTTTCCAGTCACAGAAAAAGTTATTGCTTTTCATATTTATATTTAACTATTTACATTTCTGTTTTAAAGTTAAAATTAATAACTCTATTAATTATAATTTTCCATGTACTCTCAGAATAACTTGTGATTGTTCAGTTACTTTTCTCCCAATAGACACCCTGACTCAGGCTATATACATTTGCAATATCTGATTTTTAACCACATGCTCGTCATCCTATTGACCCAAAGTGAAAATTGATACTCTTTTCTGAAGGACTGTTCCCTTGAGTATATTTAAACCAGACCAATCTCTGTGTTTAATCTGGGTTCATCAGGAACCATTAGCCTTGATTGGTTTGTTTTTTTCCCCTCCATCTCAGGACTTGATTTTATTGAGTTAACAACTATTCTCCCCAGAGAATAGCTACCACAGCCTGTTTGAAGTAATTCCAGTATCTTGCTTATAGAAATTGAACTGATCTTTTTTCTTTGGTTTTATTTGAAGAACTGCAATAATAAATTCTGTGTTTGTTCAAATTTTTTAAGCCTTATGTGATAAAGGAATCACTCAAATATCAATCATGCAGTCATATTATTTATCAGAGTTTCCATTATTTATTAATGAATTTTACAATCAAACTCAAAGAAAATGATTATGACTTGATGAAGACTTACATGTTAGTTTTCAAAACATTCTCATAATGTTGGGTAACTTGAGGTTTGTGGGGTTTTGAGAAAACTGGGTATATACTTATTTTTGCAAAATATAATAAACATAAGTAAGGTTTATAATAATATTAACTATTCTATAAACATATAGTAAGACCACAGTATGGATACTATATATCACTGAAAATATTCTACAATCAATGTCACTTATAAAACAAGGTATTCTAGTGTATTGCAATGTTGTTCTTGTCATAGCTTTTGTAAGTAGATGTTTAAATTGAGCTGCTAAAATATGTAATCCATCTCCAAGTGCAGTTAAACTTCATTTTAATTTTCTATTGTAATTCAGATTTACAAAAAGCACTATATTATTCAAAAGTTAGAATTCTAGGTCTATGTTTGATTATATATATATATATATATATATATATATATATATATATATATAACTTAAAATCTCAAGTAGATACTTTGTTTTGAGGTTTTTTTTCTTAACTTCTATGGAGTCTAATTACTTTTCACTATTGTGAATATCCTTAAAATAATTTCTTCCCAGGATAGAAGGAGAATCTGAAAACTACATTTTTAAATCAAGAAAATTTATACTTACATTTTTGTGTCTAGTGTATTATACTAAATTACATTTAAAAGACACAAAGGAATTTTGTTTTTAATTTTTGAATTCCATACAGTGAGAACCACAAAAAATAACACTGATATATTTTGGAAAAAAGAAAAGATTCCTAATTTCAGTGTTCACACTTAACATTTTATAAATTAAGCTTGCCAATTAAATTTAAGAATAAATTCTGTTCTGGTAGATGAGTCTCTCTGTTTAGAATTTATGCTAGAACCAAGTTATGGGGAATGTTGGACTTGTTCCCTTGGTCCCCAGATGCACCAATAATACTTTGTGGCATTGTTCCTCTTTTGCATAGGTGCATTAAAATGGGAAAATATTACAGATGCAAACAAGTTTTTATCTAATAGAGATGGGAGCACAAATTTTGTAATGCAGGTTGGCCTTCTACCCTGAACATTGGCATAATGACTTGGCTCAGGCCTCAGAAGAATGGGTATTGCCCATACACTCCTGAACCATGGATTCTATCTATGGAAGCAACCTCAATTATCTATAACATTACCAGGATGCAAACCTCTACCAGGGAAGACCCTACCACTGCTTTAGCATTAACTTACTCCAAAGAGTGCTCTCTTAAAACCCAGACGACTTAGCAACAGCAACAACCTGCTTGCAGGGCAGGTCTCTCCACATCTAATAGTGAGTTGAAACTAGAGGATGCTCCACATCAGCCTGACTTCCATGAAGGAAATGCCAGAAACCAGAATCTTTACAGGAACCTGACACCAACAACAGCTAATGTGAGGAAAAAGTTTCACCGGAGAATGACTTGGGTTGGGCAGTCTGGTATGTCTGGAGCCCAGAGTCAGACTTATGCCCGAAAACTTCAGGGGAGAGGCCTCCTTGTAATTAGGCCAAGGCTTATTTTTCCTGTTTCCCCCATATTTTGCTGGGCCTATGCAAACAATGGCGATTGCCACTCTCACTGTTACTACTGTATTTTTTTTAACACTTATCCTTTAAGAATGAAAGTAAAAAAAAAAAACAGCTTACTAAACTTAAAAAAAAAAAACAACTGTAGTAAAATGCCTGTCTCAAATACAGGTAGGGTATGGGAAGGAGGGAGGGAAGACATTGGTGGTAGGAATGTTGCACTGGTGAACTGGTGTTTATGACTGAAACCCAACTACAATCATCTTTGTAATCATGGAGCTTAAATAAAGAAATTATATTAAGTAAAGAATAAATTCTGTTAAAAAAAGAATAAATTCTGATAAGCCCTCATTCATTCATATTATTGTAGGACAGTGTTCTATGTGATTGTTTTTTAAGTTGGTGATGTGCTATTTTTCTAGCTAAATCAAAGGAAGATTTTTTGGGGGGAATATACATCCTGAAATGCACAGGTTTTCTCCTGTGTCTTTGCTCATGGATCATTTCAGAGAGTCCTCAGGAGATGATATGCATTGCCGGCCTACTGGAGTAGGCCACATATAAGGCAGGCAACATAATCTCTATTACCTTTCTTGTCCACCCAGAAATACAGGAAAATTCTACCTAAAGCAAACTCAAATTATATTCTCAAATTTTTATAGATTAATTAACATAAGTAATAATACTTATAATTGCTATAAGTTAGTGGAGCATTCTGCTAGTGGAACCTATGGCTCCAAAATGAGGGTTTAGTGAGACACCAGACTGGAACCAAACATCAACACAGGAAATAATCCACATAGTGAAAAGGTACAAGAACAGGTTCAGGAAATCCAGTTCTCAAGCAAGGAATTCAACCTCCCAAGCTTTCTCTTCCTATGATGGAATGTAGCTCAGTGGAAGAAGATTGAAGATGAGCCTCTGCCTTTCTCAGACCCCTGCTTTTATTGACAAGAATCAGGTCCTACCCTAGGGTGGGAGAAGAATGCCAGGTAGGGAATAATCCAATATACCATCATCAGATCACACCATAGGGTGAAGTACAAATATTGATTAGGGTAGGATCAGTAACCCAACATCACCCCCTAATAGATTTATAGAAAAACAAATTAATTACAATAATTTTGGCCTAAAACAGAGTATCCCTACCCATGAAGCATCCTGCTTAGTGCCATCTGCAGGATCCAGGCACAGTAATTTGTCTAATGTCCATAGTCTTCCTTTAAGGTCCCAGGAAAAGTTCTCCTCAAACACAATTTGAGCTGTAAGGTGACCTTGAGGCTCTCATCATCTGTAGGAGTGTCCTGTTAGAAGCAGGCCTGTCCCAACCAACTTCAGGTATGGGATTTCCATAACTTTATAGATATAGAGAGGAAAGACCAGACTGTGGCTAGTAGGTGCAGATTTAGGGTCTGTACTGTTAGATGGTCGATTATAGAGTACATGCAGAGAACCATGCAGGTCCCAAGGTTCAAGGGTAAACCACTGATGTCCAAGTCAAGTCGCTAAGGAAAATGTTCAGAGTGGAATGCCCCCTGTAGTAGGAAATTATTGAGTCTTCGTTTGTAATGGATAATAACTCCTCTTAGTTTCTATTATTTTCCAATTTTATGCACCTATGCAAAAGAAACAGTGTCATAAAATACTATTGCAGCATTTGGGGAGGATCATAAACTAACAGATCCTATCCTGATTCTATCAAAAGCACAAAAAGATTTCATGGGTACTATCTCTACTCTTTTCTAAGAATTTCTACTAGTATATCTAAATAAAAAAGGGAAAGCATAAAATACCATAGAGTATATGCATGTTAAAGAGAAACACTTAAGAAGTTTACAAAGAGGTTATACATATCTCCTAAGTCTTTTGAGATAGTCTGAGGAAAGTAGATAAATTTTGGATCCCAAATGCAGTCTACAACACAGTCTTGTGGAGTCTGGTAAAATGGCTCACAGCAATCAGGAAATGTCCAAGTTCCAAAGATCTTTCAATAGCTGAAACCAGTTTTAAAAAAATAGTCTATGGTGAACTAAAGTAGTAGAAATTGACCACCAAGAACACATCAGTAACAGCAGTGTGCCTGCCTTCTTCTTTAAGATGACTTACTGTTCAAGAACTCGAGTAACTCCGACAACAGCAGCAGCGATAGTGATGACATAGAGCAAGAAACTTCCATGTAGAATAAACCACGAAGAGGATAATGAGCAGTTCACATGTCAATGGTGCTGCCTGAGTCCCGCTTTCCATGAAGTGGGTGGTCTGCAGTAAGTTCAGCTGGGTTGATTTATATAGATCCTACAAACTTATACTGGATAGGTACCATAAGCACCATCACTGTGGCAGCAGTGGAATCATCTTCCTCCTGGGAAAAATAAATGGTCATATATCAGAAGGAAAGGCTAAATACAATATGAACAGATATTATGTATAATACAGACAAACATTAAGCATAGAGGTGGCCACCACACACACTCACAGACAAAAGGATAGATCCATAGAAAAATTGACTCAAGTAGAATGGGTCCAAATACTTCAAAATAAAAAGCCAGAATGTCAGGTAAAAAGGATTTCTACTTTCTTAGAGTAATCAGCATAGATGAAAGGAAAGTTTGCTAACAAAAGGCTTAATCATTTAGAACACGCAAAGAACAGTCTTAAAACAATCATAATATTTAAGACTAGAATACTAAATGATATGCTGATGAGCTCTGTAAAAAGAGTCTATGGCATTCAGATGCCTTATTCATGGATCTCTCTGTAGAGGGATATTAAGAGATATAGGTAGATAAAATCAAATGAAAAGTGAATGGTTTAAAATATCTGTTAAGAGGCTGGAGCAATAGCTTAGCAGTAGGGTGTTTGCCTTGCACACAGAGATCCAGGACGAACTGTGATTTGAATCTCAGCATCCCATATGGTACCCCATGCCTGCCAGGAGTGATTCTTGAGTGCAGAGCCAGGATAACCTCTGAGTACCGCTAAGCATGACTCAAAAACATAAATAAATAAATAAATAAATAAATAAAATATTTGTTAAGGCATAATAATGAGCACTGTATTAGGAGACCAAAAGAAAATATCACTGTGATTTGAAATTAGGGTATCCAAACTATATCTCCATGGATCATTATTAACAGAAGCAATAAAATTATTATAAACATGCTAGAATAGAAATTAAGGCACTGAATAATGAACACTGTAGTGGGAGTCAGCATCCTGCAGCTGTTTTTCTGTTGGTAAAAACCATCGAAAGTTAGAACATTATCATAGACATCTCTAAAGAGCATCCAGTTAAGCATCTACTAATTTAAACAGCTATATTTATAGCAGCAAGTTTCTTTGAGATATAAAAAAAGACTATAGGCTTCTGGAAATTTTACAGACGAGTTAGCTATTTCTAAAATTGCTTGATCATCACATTTAAGCCACCGTTTTCTTGCTGTATTTTTACAATAGGCTGTACAATGACCCTTTTCCATTTCACCATAATGGTTCAAAACAAAGGATAATTGTATTCTTCTTAGAGTCCATAGTATACTGTGATAGATCAAGGTTTTCTAAAGGAAAGTCCACATAGATCTGTAGTTTTTAATTTCTTGCCAACATAGAAGTAGTATTTCAAATCTATTAACAAGACAGGTGGTAGTGTCTCAAAATCTGTCCTTTATAAGGAATCTTGCTATGTGTCACAGTGGCTGCAATAAATCATATTATTGTCTTTTAGTTCTTATTCTTTAAAAAACTCCTTAAGAAAATCTTGCAACATGTATTTATTTGTAGATGCTAAAGGCAAGGATAAATAAGTAAATATCTTTAATGTGATAGATTCCTTGTGGCAGATGAGACATTAAATAGTAGATTTAAGTTGGCCTTGTAAAAGTGTAACAATAATAGACTCATTAAACTGATTGTCTATATTTCTCTAACTTTTGACCCTGTATATCAGCTTTGATCAAATCCTGATGAAGACCCTCCATCAAGAATAGAAGTATTTCAAGTGGATCCTGTTGACTGTATACTTCACACTGCTAATTTCTCCTTTCAATGGTCTTAAAGTCTTTTGGGTTCACATACTTGTGATGTCCTTCCCATAAGCCTTCTATAACCTTACCAAACTCATCTGCCACCTTGCCTTTATGTTACAACAGATTTGACCTGTTAATGTACTTCTTATAATGGTTCTGGTAAAAGTAATTAGTCAAACTTGGAATATTATACAAGTATTGTAGCACCAAATTCATGTATTAAGTGTTTCCTAAGTTATGAAGTCAGTGAGATCAGGGTCAGTTCCCTTACTATATCAATATTCTGGAACTTGCTGTTTCCACTACCAAAAGTCTCTGCCTCATAATGTGGTGTCAGTTTATTATTTTGATTACCTATTGGGGTCACAGTTTGTTTCCTACCCACATTTTTTAAAATAATCTGTATTATTTTTAAGGGAAGGTTTTTACTCTTATGCATTTGTGTCTGAGATTTTTTTGGTGAGAATCCTGCTTCTGACAAGATTTAGTGACATCCAAAGTTTCTTGGCAGGGTTGCAATTGTAGAAACATAAGCATATTCTTTACTTCGGATTAGGAGATTATCAGAAATCCATTCATTATTCATTTTTTACCCAACTAGGTGAATCAATTACTTTTTGCATCTGAATATCTTTAAAGTGTTTTTATGCAGCTGTATAAGGTTCTCTTTATACAGGGGTAAACTTAAAAAGTTTAGTGAAAATGACATTAAGGACAAAATCTTTGTGGATGGCAAGCCTCTTTTTTTTATACTTTAATAATTTAGTTTTTAGAGTTCTGTGTACTCTTTCAACTGTGGATTGTCCTTGTGAATTATATGGTATTCCAGTGATATATTTTATTTGCCATTCCTTACAAAAGGTTGAAAGGTTTTATTGGTGTAGGCTGGACCATTGTCTATCTTTATGGCTTGCGGAACACCCATAACAGAAAAGCACTGAAGCATGAAAGTGCAAACTGCTTTAGCTCATTCTGAAGTCATTGGAAATCCCCATATAAAATGAGAATATGTATCTACCAGCACATCAAGCTAAGTTTTGTTTGGGAAAAAGTCAACATGTGTAATATCTATTTACGGTACTTCAATAGTCTGTAATCCTCTGGGGTTGGCCCTAGGTACATGTGTTCTTTTATTCAAAGGTGCAAAAATGGTGCATGTATCAACTATTTGTCTGGCTTGCTTCCATTAAATATGATAGTTGACATGCAAATAACAGGCATTTGTATGAAGCGCTGCATGTCCTTCTGTAGATGACTTAAATATTGGCATGATCAAATGATCAGCAGTTTTATTCCCTAAAGCCATTCACTCTGGGAGGCCAGAGTGGGCTCTTATGGGAGTGATAAGTATTGGCTCAGAATGTTTTTTGCAGTAGTGCTTGTAATTGTTGCAGAAAATTTTGAACAACTTGGTTATGAGCATTTAAAGAGGCAGTTGTCATGCCTGGGAACAATCCTACTAAGTAATCCTATTATACTTACTACATTGCATAGCTCTAAAACACGTGATAAGAAATAATTTAAAGAAGCAAGTTTTACTTGTTGAGCAGAATTATAATTAGTATGCACAGTTGTGATCAGAAAAGGACCAGTAATACAGTCTTTTTCTGATGATGATCCATCAAAGTAAAACACTGGGGCATCAGGTATAGGGGAGGAGTGGATAATAAATGAGGTCACAAAATGTGTCCTCTTAAATAAGTTCTATTGTTCTGGTTTCATAGAGGAAAGTTTAAATTGTATATCAATATAAAGATTTACATCTAAGAATTTTCACTTTTATAATTTAATGGACACTGAAAGTAGAAGATAAATGCAAATTAGTTTGGGGAAAATATATGATTGCATGAGTCACTTTTTCCTCAGAAGCCTCCCAAGTCTGGAGAAAGATTCTTAAAGCTAGTCGTCAAACTGGTGCTATGGGTTTTTTTGCCACTTTGAATTGTGTGATTTTAATTTGATAGGCACAAAGTAGAATACCCCGATAGCTTAAAGGATTGCAATAAGTTAATAACTGTGCTTCTAATATTCTATGTGTCTTTTTATTAGAGAAGAATATAAGTGAAATGGCTCAGTGGATTCTTATTCTTGATGACTAAGACTTATGGTGTAGATTAGTACTGTGCTCTGTTTTATTTTTGGTTTTGTTTTTGCATGATGATGGCATCACTTTGTGAATCAAATTTTGAAAAAAAGATTGCTGCAGTCTGTGGCATGAATAATATAAGAAAATATGTGAAAATAGAACACTGGCTTATGATGTCATTAAAAGTTTTTATTTTAATTCTAGAAGCTGGATGTCATGATACATTTAATGCATATTACTATTGGTTAGTGTAATGGGTATCCCTATTGATTAAAAAAAAGATGCCAATCTTTCCTATGGCACCTCTTACTTCTATGACCCAGTATTTAGAAATGATACCAGAAAGAAGTAGAACTCTGGAAGGATTCCTTGAATATAGAATGAGTTGGAAAAAAATGCCATTTTTTTCTGTGAAGAATGTGGATAATATTGAAATATACAGAGACATAGAAAATAAACAAAATTATTGTTTTTGCATAGTCACCATTGTGTCTACTATACTAATATTGCTTTTTGATTGAATTCTCTTCAAATCATGAAGTTTGTCATAATCACTGATCTATGTATAATATATATATATACAAATATATATCACAACACTGAAGAAGTTTAAGAAAACAGGTGCATAATTTCACCTGAGCAGATTTTATGCTTATTTTCCTATGTCATATACTAAGTTTATTTTTTTTTATTTATTTATTTTTTTGTTTTTTGGGCCACACCCTGTGACGCTCAGGGGTTACTCCTGGCTATGCGCTCAGAAGTTGCTCCTGGCTTCTTGGGAGACCATATGGGACGCCGGGGGATCAACCGCGGTCCGTCCTAGGCTAGCGCAGGCAAGGCAGGCACCTTACCTCCAGCGCCACTGCCCGGCCCCGTATACTAAGTTTATATGTGTAAGGAAGATTTCATCCTTCTTAAGTCTCATGTTTTGGTGGCAAAAAATACCACTATATTTCTTTTGTTGTTGTTTTTTGTTTTAGGACCACACCTGGTAATGTTGCTACTATATCTACATTTAGGAATTATTCCTTGCGGACTCAGAAGGCCATAGGGGATTCTAGTGATCAAATGTGGGTTGTCCACATGTAAGGCAAGCACCTGAATAACTGGCTTACATTCTGGCACTGAGAACATTTTATTTCTTTGTTATCTTTTTAATTGCTAGAGGGAATTTTAGAATAATTCTCACACTATTTTACATGGGTAGAAAATAATTTTGTTATTAACTAAAATATTTTCTAGAATTTTTGGCAATGCATTTTTTTATTATAAAATGCATCTCACCATTGAGAGTTCCTAAATAGTTCTTAAGATTTTTATAGAATTGATTGGGATTAGTGTTTATCTATCTTCCTGGAAGATGGGAAATTCGATGTAACAGCAAAGACAGTACTCTGACACATTATTTACTCCATGAATAGAGATTGAATAAAAGGTCTTACTCATCATGCCACCCCTAAAGATGCATTCTAAGTGCACCTTTTGAATTCCATTATTGTGTTTACCTTTGGCTATAACATATATTTGTTTTAAAATCTAGTATAATTTTCTTCAAATTTGGTCAAAATATTGATAAGTTTTTTAACCCAAGGATCACTACTCGCTGTGCTTGGAGGGACCTTAGAAGGTGCTAGGGAATAAATCCAGGTAAATAGCATGTAAGGCAAGTATCTAACCTGATTTATTATCTCTCCAACCCAAAGTTTGGATACGTTTTTATGTTAATAAGTGAACTAAATGGATTGAAGCAATAGTAGAGTACAAAGGATGATTGACTTGCATGCAGCTAACCCAGGTGTTATTGTCTCCTAAGATGCACCAGTAGTGATCCTAGAACACGGAGCCAAAAATCATTCCTGAATTCAGTCATATGTGCCCCCTACCTCCAAATACAGTGGAAACTCTTTATTTCTAGAACTAAAAATACTCATAATAATATATTATGACAATGCTCAATTTTTATGTTTTTTATTATATATTTATGCTATAAATTAAAGATTAGATTAGATTTATAAAAAAATACCCATAGAAATCTGGTTACTTTAGAAAGCTGAGTTTATGTCTTGAGACCTCAAGAATAAAAAATAAAAATTGGCACATTTGAGCTTTCAATTTCAGTTCAGTTTATTTATGCTGCAAATATAGTATGGGTTTTTTTTTTTTATCATGCTTGCAATGCTCAGGGTTTATTTCTAGCTCTGTGATCAAGATCACTCAGAGAGTCATTTGAGATGCTAGGGACAGAATATGGGTCTGTCATGTGCAAGGCACCTGCCCTACCAGCTGTCTTATCACTTTGGCCCCTTAAAATTCATATGGATTGTCACTGTACCCTGAATTTTTTAATCAAGGTTTAAAATTATTTTTAAATATCTTGTTTTTTTAGGAGGTTACATGTGAATTTTAGATAAAGTAATATTAGCTGTGAAGTTGGTATATTACAGTTAAGTTCTGAACTCATTATATGGTTAGCTGTATTTCTAAATACAAACTTTTTATAACTAAACAGTTAAAGATATATAAAAACAACAATCTCCTTCCACTGAATTAAGCAATCAAATAATCATATATAGGCCTATAAATATTAGCACTCACTTCAATAAAAAGAGGTACAATGTGATAGGCTTAGATAGGTCAGAAACATAGATGGGATGATAGTTTTATTAATTAATGAAAGACAAGATAAGACGTAAACTTGAAAAGTCTCTGGAAGAGATAGATGCACAATAGTCTCCCTAATCTATGGGTTTTAAGAAAAATAAAAGATATTTTTGCAATAATTCTCAGAGACAAAAGAGAGGAGGGCTGGAAGGTCCAGCTCACGACATAAAGCTCACCACAAAGAGTAGTGAGTGCAGTTAGAAAAATAATTACACCGAGAACTATCATAACAATATGAATAAATGAGGGAAGTGGAAAGCCTGTCTAGAGTACAGGCTGGGGTGGGATGGGGAGGAGAGAGATTTGGGACATTGGTGGTGAGAATGTTGTACCTGTGAAGGGGGTGTTCTTTACAGGACTAAAACCCAACTACAATCATATTTGTAATCAAGGTGTTTAAATAAAGGTATTAATTAAAAAAATCTCTGGAAATCAGGGATTCATATTGTATGTGGCAGGGGTGAGATTTATTATACATCCAATTGAAGGTATAAAGTAGCTTCATAATACGTATGAAATTTGAATTCTGAGAAAGGGCAGTGCTGTGATGAGATTTTTTATTTACAAAAATTTGTCCCCTTTTCTCTTTCTTACCTTTCTTTTTAGGCAGAAAATACTTCTCTATCACATGTCTTTGGGTTTAGTGATATAAGTGGATTTGAGAAATAGGAGGTTAACAGACTTGAAAGTTACAGTGTTAGAGCAAAAGCTATAAATATGTGTGCATGCTTTAGATTAGGTACTTCCTCCCAGTGTTTATTATGAAGTAGTATGTCCTTGTGATTATTTGATCTTTAAACTTAAGATCTGAGATGAGATCAGGTAGTTTTTCTCTGTCAAACCCATTAGACTTGTAGCTCTCAAGTTGTGAGTCTAGAAGAATCTGTTGCTGAAAATCCCTGAAATATTATGAATATTTAATGCCCAGTAAAGTTGATGAATAGTCAGGGAGAGAAATGTTAATGTGGAAAACTTTGCCATGTTGATTGTATTTTAATATGACACCATTTGATATAAGTAGATGAGAGCAATAAGTTTTAGTTTTTTTCTTTATGTTAAAATTGGATTCACAAATACAAAACAAAAAAGAAAGCAAACAATCTCACAAATTTTAGTTCATATTTTTATTGAATTACAATATATGTTACGAAATTTTCTTGTTTAAATTCAGTCATACAGTGTTCAAGCACCAATCACTTCACCAGTGTCCACCCCTCTAGCCAAGTCCACAGTTTCTCTGCTGCCACAGCCTGCCTCTATGGTAGACACTTCTATTTTATATATTTTTCCTTTTAGGTACTCTAATTTACAATACTATTACTTAAAGGATATCATCTATATCACTTTACAACATTTTTACATCCAATTCTTGTTTATAGTGATCACTTCACAATATCATATTTCCTAGTGGTCCCATTTTTTACCTAACCACTCTCCCCTCATTCTGACAAGCTTTCAATTAAAGACAAGGTCTCCTGGCCTATGTTTCTATTGTTTGAATGTTATTCAATGCTGTTTTAATTTTTTATATATCCTGCAAATGAGTGTGATCATTTTGTTTGTTCCTCTTTTTATGACTCATTTAATTTCCATTATACTCTCCACATATATCCATGTATCAGTAAATATCATAACTTTGTTTTTCCTAATGACTGCACAATATCCCATTGTGTAGATATGCCCCAATTCTTTATTCACTCATCTGTTTTTGGACACTTACGTTGTTTTCAGACTTTGGCCATTGTTAATAGTGCTGAAAGGGTATATATGCCTTTTATGCATTGTGTGTTGGACCCTTAGAGTATATTCCCAAGACTACTACTGGGTGAAATGGAAACTCAACTCCAATTTTTTTGAGTGTCCATATTGTTTTCCCAAAAAAGTGAGGCCAGTTGGTATTTCAACCAGCAGTACTGAGGACACATTTTTCTCCAGAACCTATGCCAAACTATTTTTTTAAATAAAAATAGTGGTGACTTTTTTAAAAACAAATTTTATTTAAGGAAAATGAATCACATACTTGACAAAAATGATCATAATAGATTTGTTTCAAGATAATGGAAAGAAAATTCATTGAAAAAATAAAATAAAATTAGGAAGAAAGACTAAATAAAATGGAAGAGAATAAAAAAGAAAGAAGAAAAAGTTTAGGAGCAAGTATATTTGTGAAATTATTATATCTCCAATAAAGTCATTAAAACAATAGCAAAATGTTTAGTAAGCTCTTTTTTAAAGAAAAGATAAGAGATACAAAGACAATAAAATAAAAAAGATGTGTGTGGCAGTTGTTGCTATTGTTTTTTACATAGGCACAACAACAAAATATGGGGGGGGAAAGGAAAACCTTTAGCCTAAAAAAAGGAAGACTTTACCCATAAAGTATCCTGGTTTTAGACCAACTCCAGGCTCCAGCCATAATAAGTTGTCTAACCCCAAAGTCTTTCTCTGTGGTCTCAGTAAAAGTTCTTTACAATCACAGTTGTTGTTGTTAGGTTTCTTCAGTTAGAGATCTTGGTTTTTATACAGTTGCTATGTCGAAGTCTGTGTGATGCAGAGGATCTTTCAGTTTCATCTCACCATTAGATAACAATGCAGAGAGAACCTTGCACTGAAAGTAGGTTGTTGAAAGCACATTGTTGTTGTTACCAAGTCATCTGGGTGTCATATGAACCCACTCGAGTAAGTTGATGCCAGGGCAGCAGTAGGGACTTCCCTGGTAGAATTCTAATTCCTGCTGCTGGTGCAGAAAACCGTGTTTTTCCATAGATGGTTCACTGTTGAATGGTCATTGTCTAATCTTCTAAAGTCTAAGCCAAGTCACTATGCCAAGTGTTCAGGGTGTAAGGCCCCACCACAGTATAAATTTTATGTGTTCTTACCTCTATTGGGTGAGAACTTGTTTCCATATGTAAGATTTTCCCATTTAATATGCCTATGCAAAAACAGCAATGCCACATGGCACTACAGGTGCATATGGGGTTAAAAATAACAAGCTAAACAATCCCAATAGCCTGATTATATCATAAACTCAGAACACTAGAGAAACTTATCTACTAGATTTCACTACTAAATAGATTCCCTCCCTGCAAATGGGAGAAATTGCTGCTACATAAGAAGATAAACAACAAGGGTATACTTATTAAGAAAATACATCTATGGAAATATTCCAAGGAGATATACAAAAGATATACAAAAGACTCCCTTTAAGTCTTTTGAAATAGTTTGGGGGGAGGGATAAAATTCAGAGTATAGCTTCAGCCTGTGATTTAGTCTTGGGAGTCTAAAAATGGCTCTCACGAGTCACATGTCAGGAAATATCCTTGAGCTTGGGGCTTCACAGAAACCAAATCTGGTAGTGAGCAACAGTCCACAGTGTGTGTGTGTGGGGAAGGGACCACAGAGAGCAAATCAGCAGGTGTGTGTGTGGGGAAGGGACCACAGAGAGCAAATCAGCAGCAATGGCAGTGGCAGCATCTTCTCGGGCTGAGAATCTATCTTTTCACTTTGGGAGCTCGTTGGCAACTGGCTGGGGTGGGGAATGTTCCAATTTCTGAGGAGTTAAGAACTGAGTGCTAAAGGGGGGTTAAATGGGGTGAGAGAGTGAAGGGGTAGAAAAAAATTTTTAAGGTGGTAAACTAAGGGGATAAGAGAAGTTATATATAACAGGAACATGGGAAAGGAGAATATACAACATAGACAGACATTATATATATTATACACGGGTATTCGGCAGACATTGAGGTAGGCAACACATACACACACTCAAGCACACACATAGACACTTAGGATCTATCTATGGGTTACAGTTAAACAGCTGATCTAGATGACATGGTACAGAATGCTTAAAAATATAAAGTCAGCAAGTCAGATATAAAGATTTTCCATTTTCTAGGCCAACCATGATTTGTAAGGGTAAACTTCACTGAAGAAAGGCTTCATGGATTAGATTGTGTATAAAGCATTCTTAAAAACAATCATAATTTTCAAGTCTATAAAACTAAGTGATTTGGTAATGAACACAGTAAGAGAAGTCTATACCATGAATATTGTCTAGCAGGTCTTGACCAGATAGGTTCCTTTCCAAAAAGCAATCTAAAATCATGAGTATTATGGTAAACTACCAACAATTGAAAACATATCACATTAACATAGTCTATGAATGAGCTCTCTAATAGGAGTTCATGGCATGCAGTTGTATAATATTGCTATCTGTGGACATAAACATTAGATTACATTAGCAGTCATAATCAAGTAGAAAGTGAATAGATTAGAATTTTTGTCGTGTCATTATCATAATGAGCCTTGTCTTCTGAGTCTAATATAGTAGAACATTGCAATGTGGAACTGGGGTAACCAATGTATATGTCCAAGTACCACTGTGGACAAAAAGATCAAGATATTAAATTTCCTTATAGTGAACACTATAGTGGGAGTCCTTGGCTTCTAAACGCATTCTCTGTTTTATCAACCCGTTTTCATGGATAAAAGCATCAGAACATTATTATAGACATCTATAAAAAGAAGTTGATTGGACACCTGCGCAATCTAAACAACTGTATCCATTCTTGATGGAGAGTTTAATTATTTGACATTTAAGGAAAATATTGACTGAAAGGGCTGTTGTGCCATTATATTGTGTAGGGTTGTTGTTACAATTGGGGATTTGGTTTGTGAATTGCTCTTTGAGTTAAGTCATTTAAAGTCTGTTTGGTTAGCATAAATATTGCCAGTTCTTTTTTTTGTCTGAGAATGTTTTTAACCCTCCCGTGTAAATTAGAGTTTTGCTGGGTAGTGAACTCTAGGTTGAAAGTTTCTTTTATTCAATAGTTTAAATATGTTATTCCATTCTTTTCTTGCCTGGATTGTTTCAAATGAAAAATCTGGTTTTATTCTTCCGTTGTTTCCTTTATACTTGAGGGCTTTTTCTCCCTTAACCCTGGTTGCTCTATGCTTTGTGCTGTGTGTCAGTCTCACTCCTGTGAAACGAGACCTGATGATTTAATTTCCCTGATGATTAGTGATGTTGAACATTTTTTATGTGCCTTTGGCATTTGAATTTCTTCTTTTAAAATTTTCTGTTCATCTCATTTATTGATCTTAAAATATAAGTTTTCAAACACTTATATTTTTCTTTCCTTTCCTCTTTCTTTCCTTTCTTTTCATTTTCCTTCCTTTCTTCTTTCCTTCTTTCTTCTACTCTTCTTTGATGATTTCTCATTTCTCTTCCTCTCTTCTTCCTTTTCTCTTTTCTTCATCCTCTGTTTTATATAATGTCTAGGTGTTTTCCATAATGTGTATTTTTATTCAAAGTAGGCACGCAGAGATTTTCACTGTTGACTTAATATTGGAAGTTTAAAGGGATTTTTTTGATCTATGTAAAAGTCAAAAAAGGTAAAATGCCTAGTATTTAGTCTGAGAGAAAAATTTCCATAATTATCTAAGTCTTTTTGAAAGTTAAAGCATGAAGCAAATTGATCTCTCCTTACCTAAAAGTAGGTCACTTGCTCTAAAATATAATAAATATTATTTTATATTGTACTATTTCTTGGTGTAAATTTCTATCACTAAAACATTAAGCTTTGTTTTAATTAGATTAAATAAAGCATTTCTAAAACAATGATAAATGTCTCTTTAAAGTGCATATGAAATTCATCTGGTGATAATTGTTAAATTATCGTGGAAATTTCACACTTCCACGATGATACATTTAATTTGCATTTGATTTAGGGTAAATGTCCAGTAATTAACCACCAATTTATCTTTACATTTTCTTTCTTTTCTCAGCAATTATATGCATATCTAGACACATTTAGTCTTTCTTAAAGTTGAAGGTCCTAAACCAATCATAGTTAAGTTTGGGTGATAAAGTTAGTAGAAAATTATTCTTGATCCAAATACATCTCTTTTCAATTTTCATGCTACATTATTTCCATTTGGGTATTTTAAACTATGGTTTATAATTTCATTATTATTAATTAGTATGTCTTTTACATTATTCATCACCTTAATCATTATTATAATATGTGTGGAGTTTCTTTGATTTTCTTATTTTTATCATTTTTTTCTAAATTTTTCAGATGATACTGATATGAGGTCTTGTCCTGCTATAATCTACTCTCCTTAAATGAATTTAACTACTGGCATGATTTTCCTCAATATCTGTTATCAGATTAAATTTTCATTATGAACATTTCATCAAAATAGGAAGGAATTTTACTATGATGTCATGAATTACAACAAAACACACAATGGGGACCGGAGAGATAGCATGAGGTAAGGCGTTTGCCTGCATGCAGAAAGATGGTGGTTTGAATCCTGGCATCCCATATGGTCCCTCGAGCCTGCCAGGAGTGATTTCTGAGCGTAGAACCAGTACCAGGAGTAACCCCTAATCGCTGCTGGGTGTGACTTAAAATAAACAAACAAAAAAACCCAGCTCACAATAGTTAAAACAGCAATTTTAAAACTTATATGCTGAAGGCTGCATGCTTATTTCTATTACATATAGCCAATGCTAGTTTATATACATACAAACATATATATATATATTATAAAGTAGGCTAATAGATTTATAAACACTCCAAAAGTGAGTAGTTTAATAAAGTAAAATTTTATTTGTAGCTCATGTCACTGCCCAATTAAATGATAGTCATGTAACACTGCAGGATTCTTTATCTAAACTCATTTCCTTCCTTAAAACTAGAATTTAAAATATAGAGTTAAATTCAAAGGGATTAAAATAAAAACAAAAATCAGCTCAGCTACACTTGTCATATTTTGAGTACTCAGTGGCCATATATGACTAGTGTATGTGTACAAACATAACTATTTGTATGTGCAATGATAGTACATTTTCTTTACAAATATTCTATGGATCCAGGGGTCCTCAAACTTTTTAAACAGGGGGTCAGTTCACTGTCCCTCAGACCATTGGAGGGTCTGACTATAGTAAAAACAAAACTTATGAACGAATTCTTATGCACACTGCATATATCTTATTTTGCAATGAAGAAACAAAACAGATACAAATACAATATGTGGCCCACGGGCCATAGTTTGCGGACCACTGGATTAGACTATCTAGTTCTTCAACTTGAGTCAGGGTAGGTTCATATGTCATCCTGATGATAAAGAAACAGCAATAACTTGATCTAATGGCAGGTTGGTCTACCTCATCACCTATCTGTGAGATGAACCCATAAGACACTCTATTCTTTGATCTATGCAAAAACCAAATCACTAATTACAGAAGACTGACTACAACGTCCATGACTGAGCAGAACTTCTGGAACCATAAAGAAAGACTCTATCCTAGACTTTATCCTAGAATATGTGCAAGAACCAAGATCTCTAATTACAGAAAATTGACTTTGATAAACACAACTGAGCAGAACGTTTCCTGGCACCATAAATAAAGACCTTGAGGTTCAACAATGGCATGTCTGGAACCAATAGTTGTGTCAGTCACAGTATGCTTCAAGGGTGAAGACACCCTGTATCTCTTAGGCCATGGCCTTTCTAATTTTCCCAATACTTATTATGCCTATGCAACAAAACAAAACAAAACAAAAAAAAAACTTGCCATAACAGCCACCCCCTTCTCTTTTTCCTTTCTGCTTCTTTTATTCATCTTTTTTACTTATATTTGTAGCTTCTAGACAGGAGATCCAACTCACTTTCCTTTTATTTTAATAGAACCATAGAACATGAATCATATTGTTCTGCCTCATTTCTATGTCTTCCTAAAAATTGAGAAAATAAAAAAAAGTGGATGATCACAGGAACAAAGCAGTCTCATGATCATTGAGAGGAAATAAAAAAAATGATCAGACCTAAGTAACCAACCCAAATTTAACAAGAGAATCAAAGGATCCAAAGTACAAGCTATACACAAAAGGGACTTGTTACACTAGCAATCCAGAAGGCTAAGGATAGTTATGGAGGCATGCTGGGAAAAATGGCGGAGGAATGTCAACACTGGTGGTGGGAATGGCCCTAATTTACTGTTATTATGCACCTTAAAAATAACTGTGAAAGACTTTTAATTCACATTGCTCTCAATAAAAATTATTAAAATATATATCTGGTTCTTCCGTTTCCACATGTACTTACTACATGTACTTATTCCACATGTCCTTATCTTACATGACATTGTCTTAAATGACATAGTCAGGGAGATATTTATGATCTGATGGGACATCTACAATTAATCACAAATTGGGCACATGTCTGCATAAAAATATAAGCAAAACTGGGAAATGTAGAGAAGAGGGAATTGACTAGTGAATAATTAAAGTTCTTCTCCCAATGGTTTTTATTTTGTCTCTTCTAAAAATTTGATGAGTACTTATTTTATGTCACTTAAGTGTATGTCATCTTAAATGTATTTTATTAAAACCTATAAACAAATTGGGAAAATTAAGTTATTCAGATAACTGTCATTGACACTTTCTTACTATTTGTATGTTAATTTTATTTCACATTTTTTGTTTTCTTTGTTCTTGGGCCACATCTGGTGATGCTCAGGGGTTACTTCTGGCTATACACTCAGAAATCGCTCTTGGCTTGGGGGACCATATGGGATGCTGGGAATTGAACAAAGGTCCATTCTGGATTAGCCACGTGCAAGGCAAATGCTCTACTTCAGCACTATCACTCCAGCCTCTTTACATTTTTTTAAAATATTGAGCCCATTATAAATCTAAGGTTGCCATCAAATGTGAACTGATGTTACATTATTTTTTTTATTTCACTTGGTTTTTGAGAGGCAGTAGTTTATCGTAATCTCCTAAAAGAATTGACCTCTCAGAAAAATATATATCAAAGTATTTTCTGTTCAATGTAGGTCACAGAATAAGCACATAGAACTCACCTAGATTTTATCTACAAATGGATTCTCTTCTACTACTTATAAACTCACGGAATTATGAGTTTAAAATAGTTCTTATTGCTGTCTGCCTGCTGGATTGGTGTTTATGTTATGCAGAAAATGCTGATGGACATTCTTGATGGAGGATGTATTACACAGAAATTGTTATCCATAATTGTTAAGAATGTGGGTCTCTGGGGCAGAGATATTACAGCGGGTAAGGCACCTGCCTTGCACATTTCCAACCTTTATTTGAACCTTTGTCATGACATATGGTCTCTAGAGCACTGCTAAGGAATCTAAGAAGGATCTCTAAGTGAAGATCTATCACTGAAATAAAATAAAAAATAAATTTTATCGCATTTCTACTGAATAGCCGACATACTTAGGCTCTTTAATTCAAATGTTCAAATTCAACCACTCTGTCAGCTGCCTCAACTAAGCATATTATTTTCAGATTTAGAGAAACTTATTTAGAAAATAACAGACCCCACACTTCAAATAATTATACTATTAGTAATTTTATTCTTCACTTCTGTATTCAAACTTTTCAAATCTGTATACTATATGTGCATTTGTATGCGACACACATGTGGTAGTGAACACAATTTTGCTATTTTGAAAAGCATAATTTTTCATATTAACATTTATTCCATTATTTTCAAGATTCCAAATTTAAAAAGTGATTAACTGATTAGGTGACCTTAATAGGCAGCCTAATAGAAAAACAGAATGAAAATACTTCAGAAAGTCAGGCAAATATACATTTAGGGGTTTTTTGTTTGTTTGTTTGTTTGTTTGTTTTGTTTTTGGGCAACATTTGGTGGCACTCAGGAGTTTCTCCTGGCTCTGCCAGAAATCGCCCCTGGCAGGCTCTGGGGACCATATGGAATACCAGGGATTAAACCTGGATTCATCCCAAGTTGCTGCATGCAAAGTAAACACTTCACAACTGTGCTATTGCTCCAGTCTCTACATTCAGGATTTAACATTAGTTTTTTAAATGTGGCACTTTAGGAAGGAACTCAGGCAACATGCACTTTAGAATACTTTTTATATATGTGTTAAGGGAGGAACTTCATTGTTACTTCAAAGTAAAGAATGAGTTCTTGCTATATTGTCAATTTGTGGACATGACAACTGAAAAATAAATAAATGAGGAAGATACAAGAAAATCTTGGGGGAACAGAGAGATAGTACAGGGCACTTGCCTTGAACATACACAACCTGGATTCCATACTAGACATGATAAATGGTCTCCCAAGCATCACCAAGAATATTCTTGAATGCAGATATAGGATTTATCCCTGAGTATTGCCAGGAGTGACCCTAAAACTAAAAAATAAATTATGTAAGGAGATCTTGTATTGAAAAAGTATATTTGAGAAGTGTTGGCTATTGAACCAATAAGTCACAGCTAAGATAAGCACAGCATGGTCAAAGTACATAAGAAAGATATTTGAAAACTGTCAGTGTATTTCTACTTAACTTGTTTGTATTGACTATTTGAGCTTTTTTTTCTATTGTAGGATTAGTGTCTTATGGCTCAATAGCCAGTATAACCTTTATTATTTTTGCAAAATAAAAAAACTGAATAATTCTCTATTGTAACTACAACTTAATTGAGTTTGTGGCCTATTATCTAGCAACAATGACACTATCAGTAACATACAAGAATACTAGAAATGTACAATTGCTAACCCTAACCAACCTAAATGAGTTAAATGTTTGTGTTAACAAAATTTGTTTGATGAGATAATTACAGAGACAATAAAAATGTCTTTCAGAAATAACTAAAATTAAATAATAATCGATATAGTTGGTATTTTCTTTAATTCCTAGTAAGAAATACACTTTTCACTCATGTCAAAGGCTAAGTGAGAGGAAATAGAAATTTTAGTTATTTTATTTGATATGATCTACCTGATTATCAATTACTATTCAGAGCAATATGTAGGCCATTTTTAATGATCAAGACAAGAAAGAAAATGTAGTATTCTACATATATCCTACATATTTTTTTAAATTATATTTAAAAATGCATTTGTTTTCTCCTTTTTTATTTATTATAAGTTTATGACTTTATTGGATTTCAAGTGTACAGCTTAGTATCTCTGTACTTAAATCAAGTTCGTTCAACCCCAAAGTTTAACATTACCCACTTTCCCTCTCTAAGAATCATCAGAGTTTCCACCAGGTCTAGGTGTTAGTTTTATAGTTTCTCAGACATTTTAGTTGTTTTAATTAATTTTATTCCACATATGAATAAAATCATTAAGAAGTTGTTTGACTACTTTGTTTTTACTTAGCATACTCATTCTACATTCCCTATGTTTGATCCTTTTAATGGCAGGGTAGTATTATATATATTCTATATATTTGTTTGTTTTCTAGGGAGATACCACTTGATGCTCTGGGTGACTCCTGGTTCTTCATTTAGGTACTCTTTCTGATAGTGCTTGGGGAACCTTTGGTGATTCTGGATATTGAATTCTGTGGGAGCATGAAAGACAAACACCCTATCTGCTGAACTATTCTAACTCTGGGTCTCATAACTTTTTTATCTAATCCTTTCCCTTTGTGTCTCACGATTTGCCTATTGTGACTAATGCTGCTATGAGCTTAAGAGTGAAAAACAGGGGAGAAGAAATGAACAGACATTTCCACAAAGAAAATATGCAGATAGCCAAAAAGCACATGAAAAAATGCTCCACATCACTAATCATCAGGGAGATGCAAATCAAAACAACAATGAGGTATCATCTCATGCACATATCACAAAGAACAACCAGTGCTAGTGGGGATACAGAAAGAAAGGAACTCTCATACACAGCTGTTGGGAATGCCATCTAGTCTAACCTTTCTGGAAAACCATATGAATGTTCCTCAAAAAGTTGAAAATTGAGCTCCCGTATGATCCAGCAATATCACTTCTAGGGATATGTCCTAGGGACACAAAACCACAATACAATATGCCCTCTTCACCCCTATGTTTGTCACAGAACTATTTACAATAGCCAGAATCTGGAAACAATCCAGATACTGGACAATAGATGAGTGGCTAAAAAAATGGTGGTACATTTACACAATGGAATACTATGCAGCTATTAGAAAAATGAATTTGCCTATACATGGATGGACATGGATACTATTATGCTGAGTGAAATGAGCCAGAGGGAGAGGAATACACAGAATAGTCTCACTAATCTGTGGGATATAAGATAAATAAAAGACAGTATGGTGATAACATCCAGCTAAAATAGAGCTGTATGTTCAGAGGACCCGCTCAATACATGATGCTTGCCACAAAAAGTGGAGAGTTCAGCTAGAACAACTAACTACAATGATAACTACCATGGCTATGATGGTCACAGAGAGAAAGATGCTTGTTTGAGAGATATAAAGGGGGCTGAAATGGGGAGGGGAAAGGGAGAAATATTGGTGTGGGAAGATAACACTGATGAAAGTTGGTTTACATTATATTACTGAAACCCCAGTATAAAATTTTTTGTAAAAAGAAAGGTAATTAAATTAAAAAATAGGAGTGAAAATGTATTTGCAACTTAGTGCTTTTATATATCAATACATAAGTATCAATGAATCATAAGGTATTGCCATCCTATTATTTCTCCCAACCCTTCAGACAGGGAATTGAAACTCAGGATTTCATTTATTTATAGCAAATGTTCAACCACTTAACCACTTCCCTTGCATATCCATTAATGTTTTATGGGGGGTGGTGTGGATTTTGAGCATCACCCATTGGTTTGCAGGACTTTCTCAGCTTCGTGATTAGAAATCACTACTGCTGGAACTCAAGATACCATAGGCGATGGTAAGGTGTGTCACCTGCAAAGCAAATGCCTTAACCCATGTGTATCTCTTGGCAACTAATTTAAAATTCATAATGGAATATCCATACTATTTTCAGAGCGACTTTATCAATGTATGTTTTAGCCAACTAAAACCATTTTAAAAATCATTTTTAATTTTTTAAAAAAATTATTGATCTTAGCATACAGTCCTTAAGTATTTTTAAGTACCATGAATAGCGAAGTAATTACAAAGTTACTTTATTTGGCTGAAACCATTAACTAAAGAAAAATTAAATAAAGTTGATAGCTCTGGCAATGGGAATAAAATTACTATCAATAACAGTATACTATTCATTTTTATTTTGTTGATGTCAAGCATATTTGGATTGTATTCTATTTATAAGAATGTAATTTAGTCCTACTATTTATGCCTCAATTTAACATTATGTATTAAGTCAAAACACATATGTGTGACTTAAAATTGATCCTAAATTTACATAAAGTATTGTAGGGCTCATATTTGAGGAAATATCTATAGTTAATATACACATAAGTGCTTAGTGTTGTAGAGGTAATTTAAAAAGTGATTGAGGGACCGAATCCATGGCAAAGTGGTAGGGCATTTGCCTTGCGTGCAGCTGACCTAGGTTGGCATCCCCTGGCATCCCATATGGTCCTCTAAGCCTGGAGCAATTTCTGAGTGCAGAGCCAGGAGTAACCTGTGAATGCCACTGGGTGTGGCCCAAAAGTAATGCATCAATCAATAAATCAATCATTCAATCAGTAAAAAGTGATTGAAATATTTTAGATGAAAATTTGAAAATGCCATTGGCATATATCTCAGAAAAATTTTTACCTTTTTTAAAATTTACTATAATGAAATCAAAGGCTTGTCTGTTAAATTATAGCTTCTTAAGTTATGATGTTTTTTTCTTATCTTGATGGGTTCATATAGGAAAATAATGTACTGTAAAATGCTTTATTGCATAAAATTCTTCTTTGATCCAATATTTGGACTTTATTTTTTTTCAGAGTTGCTTCTTCTGGTATATTCTTATTTCTATTTAAATTTCAATGAAATGGTTCCCACTGACCCTAAAGAAGCTATCTTTATATTGCATAAGAAAGAACCAGTAGTCTTCTCATACTTCTCATAAGGTTGTAGATATAAGTTTAGCAATATTTTTATAAAGCTACTTATATATGTATACAAAACTATATTTCTATGTTTTCTTTATGTAATCTGTTATTGAATCTTGGGTTGCATCCAAATCTTGACTGTTGGAAATAGAAATGCAATGAACATAGGTATTTTATGTTCTTATGATACATACCCATGAGTGAAAATTGTGAGTCTTATGGTAGTTCAGATTTTAATGTTTTGAGAAACTTCGTTATTGTTTTCTATGGGGACTGATCCAACGTACATATTCACCAACAGTGAATAAGGTATCCTATTTCTCTAGATACCCACCAACTCTGGTTCTAACCATTATCATCTATATCATTCTTAGGGGTATAAGACGATATCACATCACTAATTCAATTTGCATTTTCCTAATTAGCTTTTATCAGAAAATAACAGCGATTTCTCTCTCTTCTCTCTCTTTCTCTTTGTATGTGTGTGTATTTGTATGTATGTATGTCTTTCTGTCTCTTGCTTATTTTGTTTGTTTTTGGACCACACCCAACAATGTTCAGGAGTTACTCCTGGCTTTGCACTTAGGAATTACAACTGGCAGTGCTTGGGGGAAAATATGGGATACAGGATTAGAACCTGGGTCAGTCACATACAGGGCAAGTGCCTTACCCACTGTTCTATCTTTCTGGCACTTCTTTTTTTTTTTTTAATGTGCCTTTTTTTTAAACTAACATATGTCTTTGTTGGTGAGATGTGTGTGTTTAACTCTCCTTCCAATTTATTTTTAATTTATTTTATATTTTTGGTTTTTTGGGTCACACCTGGCAGCGCTCAGGGGTTCCTCCTGGCTCTATGTTCAAAAATCGCCCCTGGCAGGCACAGGGGACTACATGGGATGGCAGGATTTGAACCATCGTCCTTTTGCATGAAAGGTAAACGCCTTACCTCCATGCTATCTCTCTGGCCCCTCCTTCCAATTTATAATGGAATGTATGTGAAGTTGTTGGATTCTTGAGTTCTTTGTCTTGAATGTTTTCTCTTAGTCAAATGTATGGCTTATGAATACTTATTCCAGTCAGTATAATTACTTTTTTAGAAAAGAAAAAAATCTGTTTTAGAAAAAACACAATTTCTTTAAAAAGTTATAAATCCAGCCTTTAGAGGAATTTACATATATTTTCAAATTTATATATTATGTATTTATCTATTTATGTACATATATTCCCCTCTAAGGAATTAGTCCTTATCTATCATCTTGACATTTGAAATAACAGATCATTGCAGATACCTTCAACGGATAATGCTGTTGTCATGCTGCATCTTAGCCTAATGGTTTTCATTCAGCTACCCCTAAAACATCCATTTGACTAGATCATATTTCACTTTTTTGTCAATAGAATTCTTCACAAACTTAGATCTGTTTCATATATGTTCTGCATAATATAGAAAAATGTCAAGATCTGTCTTAACAGTTTGTAACTCCACTTATTTTCTTTTTCTTCCTTAAACATATGTTTCTGGGCAACATCTATTCCCTTTAGTCTTTTAAGGCATTTTTAGGATTTTGCATTTTGAGTAAAATTGAACTACTAAATTAAAGGAATTTTCTAAACCACATATCATTTTCTTTTTCTTTCTTTCTTTCTTTCTTTCTTTCTTTCTTTCTTTCTTTCTTTCTTTCTTTCTTTCTTTCTTTCTTTCTTTCTTTCTTTCTTTCTTTCTTTCTTTCTTTCTTTCTTTCTTCTCTTTCTTTCTTCTTCTTTCTTTCTTTCTTTCTTTCTTTCTTTCTTTCTTTCTTTCTTTCTCTCTCTCTCTCTCTCTCTCTTTCTTTCTTTCTTTCTTTCTTTCTTTCTTTCTTTCTTTCTTTCTTTCTTTCTTTCTTTCTTTCTTTCTTTCTTTCTTTCTTTCTTTCTTTCTTTCTCTCTCTCTCTTTCTCTTTCTTTCTTTCTTTCTTTCTTTCTTTTTTTCTTTTTTCCTTTTCTTTCTCTTTCTTTCTTTCTTTCTTTCTTTCTTTCTTTCTTTCTTTCTTTCTTTCTTTCTTTCTTTCTTTCTTTCTTTCTTTCTCTCTCTCTCTCTCTTTCTTTCTTTCTTTCTTTCTTTCTTTCTTTCTTTCTTTCTTTCTTTCTTTCTTTCTTTCTTTCTTTCTTTCTTTCTTTCTTTCTTTCTTTCTTTCTTTCTTTCTTTCTTTCTTTCTTCTTTCTTTCTTTCTTTCTTTCTTTCTTTCTCTCTCTCTCTCTCTCTCTCTCTCTCTCTTTCTTTCTTTCTTTCTTTCTTTCTTTCTTTCTTTCTTTCTTTCTTTCTTTCTTTCTTTCTTTCTTTCTTTCTTTCTTTCTTTCTTTCTTTCTTTCTTTCTTTCTTCTTTCTTTCTTTTGGTTTTTCGGGTCACACCCGTTTGATGCTAAGGGGTTACTCCTGGCTAAGCGCTCAGAAATTGCCCCTCACTTGGGGGGACAATATGGGACACCAGGGGATCAAACCGCTGTCCTTCCTTGGCTAGCGCTTGCAAGGCAGACACCTTACCTCTAGCGCCACCTCGCCGGCCCCCTCTTAATATTTAGATTTATAATCATATGATTCCCCAAATTTCTAGATTATTATTCTTTTCATTTCATCTTGTAAACCTACTCACTTTTTGTTAGCTCATCGCTTTTTAAAATATATTGCTAACATGATAGAAACAATGAATGTATTAGGTCTTTTCTAACGTCTTTCATAGAAGGCACAGAGTGCAGAAAACTGTTTACCAAATGTGTTCAATGCATAATATACACATATATTCAGCTATAAGTTTGGTTCATTGTCTATCATCTAGCTAACCAGTTTCACATGAATCATGCTTCTGTTACATAATGAGTATCCCACTTAGAGTTTCTAACTTTGTAGAGTGAGAAACAAACAGCTTTGAAGTTCAATGATAAGAACATGCTTTCATGTCACAGCCAGTGAAAGCTATTCCACTTGGTCAATTAGGGATTCAAGTTCCATCCATCTTCAACATAAAACTCAAAAAAACTGCAAAAGAAACATAATAAAAATGTAGCCTCATGGAAGGTTTATTTTTTGCCTGGGTTTCCATATGGTATATATTAATGGTATCTAAAATTCAGTACCCAGAAGTCAGAGATTTAAATTCAGTCTATGAACATGGGAGTTTCAGTATTATTTTTCTCCATCTTCAAGGATAATTAAATGGTTTTCATAGCAATTACAAATGTAGACTTCAATGTAATAATTATTCTTTTCTCTCTAAAATAAAAATAGCTCCAAGTCTTTTGTGAATTCTTTCCTGAGAATTGTCCACATTATTCTGCTTTGGATGCATAGTTCTTTTCCTTTACCCTATGGACACACACCATTTCAGAGGTCACCCTTACTCCAACTTCAGGTGTGAAATGCCTTTTTTTCATTATAGGTTTCTCTCTTTTCTAACTTTTTTACTCTACATTATTTCATAGTTAAAATTATTTGTCTCACTGTCAATAAATAATGTTGTTCAGGTCAAAAAATTGGAGAATGGTAAAGAGTCATTCATTCAACCAGGCACCAAAAGGTGCCAGATTTCCAGATCATCTTTGATATTCAATTAACATGTAGCAAAATAGAATTATGATATTATCCATTACAAAAATGATTTGATTAAATATATATTGTGTTTATAAGTATGCATATTCTTTTTATCAGTAATAAATGGTCATATTTATAGACAAAAGGTATGTGGAAATGAAATCTATCATATGGGACTGAATGTCTATTGTTGGTATAATCCAAGTAGACAACAAATACAGCTTAGTTCTAAATCTTTGGCAAAAAAAAGCTTTTGAGTATAGTTAGAACTAAATCTATATCATATTATTTCTTGATATCATGATTATATTTTTGTTGGCTTAAAAATTATTTCAAAATAAAAAATGCTCAAGTTTCATTTCAATGGTTTCAAGGCATTAAAGAACACCTTCATAAATTAGCATGCAATAGAACAATGTCACTTAAAACCTAAAAGCCACCAACTATGGTCTATTTTTTCTAAAGCATTTATAGCTTTTTTTTTTTTCAAATACTGACTGGAATGTGCTATCAGAACTAATAAATGAGGGCTTTCATTCTCTGATCAAAATGTGCTGCTGAGAACAAATTAGGGAGACATAGAGACGCATTTCTTTCTTTTGTATTTCTTAGTCATGTGTTAAAAAAGTGGATTTCAAAAACCTTTGAATAGAAGGATAGGGTTAGAATGACATGATTAAACAGCAGAAATGGGAAGCATTTTTCTCCCAAAGGCTGTGAATAGAATAATTGAAGAGACAACAGAAGCTTCTACTGATCCAGTTCAGTTACACAGTGTCTGTAAGTAAAGAAAGCATAACCTCAAGTTAATTGTAGAATGGATACTAGATTCTAATCAGATACTGGATTTAAATTTACTATTTTCTTCAATTTAGGTATTATTTATATATGTAGGAAAACTTTTTATTCTCCTACAAAATTAGGAGAAAAGACTATACTTTCTTTGTTTATTAGATATTGATTTTTTTCTTTTTTTTGGTTTGGCTACAACTACTGTGCTCAGATTTTGTTCCTGGCTCCTGATCAGGGATCACTAATAACTTGGCTTGCAGGGCCAGATAGGATGCCAGGGTCAAACCCAGGTCAGTCATGCGCAAGGCAATAACATCACCTATTGTACCATTTCTACAGTTATTAGACATTATTTTTATATAAAATGAAGATATAAATATATTTAAGCTATCATGAAATATCGATAATTTTGACAATGTGGAGGTTATTATATTTGGAAAGAGAAAGCTTTTAATTATAAAAAGAAGAATATAACCCATATATCTGTAGAGACAATGAAGGAATTATAGCACTTGCTTTGTATGCAACCAATCAATTTCCATTTCCAGCACTGCATATAGACCCCAAGCACTACCAGAAATTATACCTGAGAACAGCCAAGGTGGCTTGGAAAAAAAAGTATAATTTATAGTGTACAAATGGCCAAATTTTTATCACTATTATTTTTAGTGAGTAACTTAAGCCAACCAATTACATTTTATTTTTAATAATAGTTTTTCCATTATAGGCAGTGGTTCCTACAGCTTGTTTTAAAGTTCTTGTCTTATTAACAATTGCTAATTTTGAATAATGGAAGTCAAATTGGTGTTCATTTCTAAAATAACTGTACTGTATTTGCAAAGAATTTAAAGTAAATTGAATTAATCTAAGTTTGTTTTATTTATAATTCTCTTTATTTAGAGTCAACTGTCAAAATGATAAGATATAATTTGGATTAATTTAAATCTTTGGGTAATTTTATATTTATACTATATGATGTATTTTAACACAGAATAGTTGGTATAAAATATAATATATACATATTTCTACACAGAATTAAATTGATTATTCCCTTAATAGATTTTTTATATAATATGGTAAAAGAAGATTTTTAGGAGAAAAACCCTAGAATTCTCAGCCTAAATACAGGTAGACCTGGAATTTTGTTGTTTTGTTTTTGGGCCACACCTGCCTTGCACTTGGGAGGTACTCATAACTCTGCTCAGAAATCGCTCCTGACAGGCTCTAGAAATTATATGAGATGCTCTATTCTGGTCGTCTGCATGCAAGACAAACATCCTACTGCTATGTTATCTCTCTGGCCCCCTAAACCTGAAATTTTGGTTAGGTGTCTATGCAGGGATCAGTGATAAAGTAGTAGTAAACTTGGGCCACTGGCCATTGTGGTGCTTGTGTATTGTGGGTTCAGTTGCCAAGATTTCAAGACCAGTGTACCCCATACATTTTTAGTGACTAAGTTTATATCTCTTTAAAGTGTAAAATGAATGTATAGATCTCATTAATAGTTGGTATTGTGGCAGTGGCCTAAAATAGAATGCTTTACCATTTATTTTATTTTAATTTTTTTTTAATGCATAATTTTTTTTTATTTAAAACACCTTGATTACATACATGATTGTGTTTGGGTTTCAGTCAATAAACAGGAACACCACCCATCCCCAGTGCAACATTCCCATCACCCAAGTCCCAAATCTCCCTCCTCCCCACCCAACCCCCGCCCTGTACCCTAAACAGGCTCTACATTTCCCTCATACATTCTCAATATTAGGACAGTTCAAAATGTAGTTATTTCTCTAACTAAACTCATCACTCTTTGTGGTGAGCCTTCCCTGAGGTGAGCTGGAACTTCCCAGCTTCTTTTCTCTTTTGTGTCTGAAATTATTATTGCAAGAATGTCTTTCATTTTTCTTAACACCATAGAGAATGGATGGAGACCATTCTGCGTTTTTTCTCTCTCTCTCTGACTTATTTCACTCAGCATAATAGATTCCATGTACATCCATGTATAGGAAAATTTCATGACTTTATCTCTCCTGACAGCTGCATAATATTCCATTGTGTATATGTACCACAGTTTCTTAGCCATTCGTCTGTTGAAGGGCATCTTGGTTGTTTCCAGAGTCTTGCTATGGTAAATAGAGCTGCAATGAATATAGGTGTAAGGAAGGGGTTTTTGTATTGTATTTTTGTGTTCCTAGGGTATATTCCTAGGAGTGGTATAGCTGGATCGTATGGGAGCTCGATTTCCAGTTTTTGGAGGAATCTCCATATCGCTTTCCATAAAGGTTGAACTAGACAGCATTCCCACCAGCAGTGGATAAGAGTTCCTTTCTCTCCACATCCCCGCCAACACTGTTTATTCTCATTCTTTGTGATGTGTGCCATTCTCTGGGGTGTGAGGTGATATCTCATCGTTGTTTTGATTTGCATCTCCCTGATGATTAGTGATGTGGAACATTTTTTCATGTGTCTTTTGGCCATGCGTATTTCTTCTTTGTCAAAGTGTCTGTTCATTTCTTCTCCCCATTTTTTGATAGGGTTAGATGTTTTTTTCTTGTAAAGTTCTGTCAGTGCCTTGTATATTTTGGAGATTAGCCCCTTATCTGATGGGTATTGGGTGAATAGTTTCTCCCACTCAGTGGGTGGCTCTTGTATCCTGGGCATTATTTCCTTTGAGGTGCAGAAGCTTCTCAGCTTAATATATTCCCATCTGTTAATCTCTGCTTTCACTTGCTTGGAGAGTGCAGTTTCCTCCTTGAAGATGCCTGTAATGTCCTGGAGTGTTTTGCCTATGTGCTGTTCTATATATCTTATGGTTTTGGGGCTGATATCGAGGTCTTTAATCCATTTGGATTTTACCTTTGTACATGATGTTAGCTGGGGGTCTAAGTTTAATTTTTTGCAAGTGGCTATCCAATTGTGCCAACACCACTTGTTGAAGAGGCTTTCCCTGCTCCATTTAGGATTTCCTGCTCCTTTATCAAAAATTAGATGGTTGTATCTCTGGGGAACATTTTCTGAGTATTCAAGCCTATTCCACTGATCTGAGGACCTATCCTTATTCCAATACCATGCTGTTTTGATAACTGTTGCTTTGTAGTACAGTTTAAAGTTGGGAAAAGTAATTCCTCCCATATTCTTTTTCCCAATGATTGCTTTAGCTATTCGAGGGTGTTTATTGTTCCAAATGAATTTCAAAAGTGTCTGATCCACTTCTTTGAAGAATGTCATGGGTATCTTTAGAGGGATGGCATTAAATCTGTATAATGCCTTGGGGAGTATTGCCATTTTGATGATGTTAATCCTGCCAATCCATGAGCAGGGTATGTGTTTCCATTTCCGTGTGTCATCTCTTATTTCTTGGAGCAGAGTTTTATAGTTTTCTTTGTATAGGTCCTTCACATATTTAGTCAAGTTGATTCCAAGATATTTGAGTTTGTGTGGTACTATTGTGAATAGGGTTGTTTTCTTAATGTCCATTTCATCCTTATTACTATTGGTATATAGAAAGGCCATTGATTTTTGTGTGTTAATTTTGTAGCCTGCCACCTTGCTATATGAGTCTATTGTTTCTAGAAGCTTTTTGATAGAGTCTTTAGGGTTTTCTAAGTAGAGTATCATGTCATCTGCAAACAGTGAGAGCTTGACTTCTTCCTTTCCTATCTGGATTCCCTTGATATCCTTTTCTTGCCTAATCGCTATAGCAAGTACTTCCAGTGCTATGTTGAATAGGAGTGGTGAGAGAGGACAGCCTTGTCTTGTGCCAGAATTTAGAGGGAAGGCTTTCAGTTTTTCTCCATTGAGGATAATATTTGCCACTGGCTTGTGGTAGATGGCCTTCACTATATTGAGAAAGGTTCCTTCCATTCCCATCTTGCTGAGAGTTTTGATCAAGAATGGGTGTTGGACCTTATCAAATGCTTTCTCTGCATCTATTGATATGATCATGTGGTTTTTATTTTTCTTGTTATTGATGTTGTGTATTATGTTGATAGATTTACGGATGTTAAACCAGCCTTGCATTCCTGGGATGAAACCTACTTGATCGTAGTGGATGATCTTCTTAACGAGGCATTGAATCCTATTTGCCAGGATTTTGTTGAGGATCTTTGCATCTGCATTCATCAGTGATATTGGTCTGTAATTTTCTTTTTTGGTAGCGTCTCTGTCTGGTTTAGGTATCAAGGTGATGTTGGCTTCATAAAAGCTATTTGGGAGTGTTTCTGTTTGTTCAATTTCATGAAAGAGTCTTGCCAAGATTGGCAGTAGTTCCTCTTGGAAAGTTTGATAGAATTCATTAGTGAATCCATCTGGACCTGGGCTTTTGTTTTTCGGCAGACATTTGATTACTGTTTTAATTTCATCAATGGTGATGAGGGTGTTTAGATATGCTACATCCTCTTCCTTCAACCGTGGAAGATTATAAGAGTCCAAGAATTTATCCATTTCTTCCAGGTTCTCATTTTTAGTGGCGTAGAGTTTTTCAAAGTAGTTTCTGATTACCCTTTGAATCTCTGTCATATCAGTAGTGATATCTTCTTTTTCATTCCTGATACGAGTTATCAAGTTTCTCTCTCTCTCTTTCTTTGTTAGGTTTGCCAGTGGTCTATCAATCTTGTTTATTTTTTCAAAGAACCAACTTCTGCTTTCGTTGATCTTTCGGATTGTTTTTTGAGTTTCCACTTCGTTGATTTCTGCTCTCAGCTTTGTTATTTCCTTCTGTCTTCCTATTCTTGGGTCCTTTTGTTGAGCTTTTTCTAGTTCTATTAGCTGTGTCATTAAGCTACTCAGGTAAGCTCCTTCTTCCTTCCTGATGTGTGCTTGCAAAGCTATAAATTTTCCTCTCAGTACTGCTTTTGCTGTGTCCCATAAGTTCTGAGAGTTTGTGTCTTTATTGTCATTTGTTTCCAGGAACCTTTTTATTTCCTCCTTGATTTCATCTCGGACCCACTGGTTATTGAGCATGAGGCTGTTTAACTTCCAGGTGTTAAAGTGTTTCTCTGATCCCTTCGGAGTTCACAAATAATTTCAGAGCCTTGTGGTCAGCGAAGGTAGTCTGCAAAATTTCTATCCTCTTGATCTTATGGAGGTATGTTTTATGTGCCAGCATGTAGTCTATCCTGGAGAATGTCCCATGTACATTGGAGAAGAATGTGTATCCAGGTTTCTGGGGATGGAGTGTCCTATATATCTCCACTAGGCCTCTTTCTTCCATTTCTCTCCTCAGGTCTAGTATATTCTTGTTGGGTTTCAGTCTGGTTGACCTGTCCAGTGTTGACAAAGCCGTGTTAAGGTCCCCCACAATTATTGTGTTGTTGTTGATATTATTTTTCAGATTTGTCAACAGTTGTATTAAATATTTTGCTGGCCCCTCATTCGGTGCATATATGTTTAGGAGAGTGAATTCTTCCTGCTCTACGTACCCCTTGATTAATAAAATGTCCGTCTTTGTCCCTTACAACCTTCCTGAGTATAAAGTTTGCATTATCTGATATTAGTATGGCCACTCCAGCTTTTTTATGGGTGTTGTTTGCTTGGATAACTTTTCTCCAGCCTTTTATTTTGAGTCTATGTTTGTTCTGACTATTCAGGTGCGTTTCTTGTAGCAGCAGAAGGTTGGATTGAGTTTTTTTGATCCATTAGCCACTCTGTGTCTCTTAACTGGTGCATTTAGTCCATTGACGTTGAGAGAAAGAATTGTCCTGGGATTTAATGCCATCTTTATTTCAAAATTTGGTGTGTCTTTTGGGTTCTTGTCTTAGATTAGGTCTTTCAGTTTTTCTCTTAAGACTGGTTTTGTGTCTGTGAAGTTTCTGAGCTGTTTTTTGTCTGTGAAACCATGTATTCTTCCATCAAACCGGAAAGTGAGTTTTGCTGGGTATAGTATTCTGGGTGAAGCATTCATTTCATTCAGTCTTGTCACAATATCCCACCACTGCTTTCTGGCATTGAGCGTTTCTGGTGACAGGTCTGCTGTAAATCTCAGGGAAGCTTGCTTGAACATGATTTCCCCTTTTGATCTTGCTGTTTTCAGAATTCTGTCTCTATCTGTGGGATTTGTCATTGTGACTAGGATGTGTCTTGGGGTGGTTTTTCTTGGGTCTCTTTTGGTTGGTACTCTTCGGGCATGCAGGATTTGATCACATATATTCTTTAGCTCTGGAAGTTTCTATTTAATGATGTTCTTGACCATTGATTCTTCCTGGAAATTTTCTTCCTGGGTCTCTGGGACTCCAATGATTCTTAAGTTGTTTCTGTTGATCTTATCATAGACTTCTATTTTCGTCTGTTCCCATTCTTTGACTAATTTTCCATTGTCAGCTCATTTGCTTTAAGTTTTTTGTCCAATCTCTCCGCTGTATGGAATTGTTATGTACTCATCTTCCACAGCACCAAGTCTATTCTCAGCTTCTGATACCCTGTCCCAGAGCTTATCCATTTTGTCATTCACTTCGTTTACTGACTTTTTCAGTCCTGTTAGTTGACATGTTATTTCAGTTTGGAGTTTTGTCATTTCTGCCTTCATATTTTCTTGGTTCTTATTAGTGTTCTGTTCAACTCGATCCATGGTTTCTTGGAGTCTGTTGAGCACCTTCCATATTGCTAGTCTAAAGTCCTTATCTGAGAGGTTGATTAGTTGTTCAGTCATTATCTGGTCCTCAGAATTGTCATCTTCATTCTCTATGTCTGATGCTGGCCTGCGTTGTTTCCCCATTGTCACACTTGTATTGTGGGTTTTTCTACGTGTTGTGGTGGTATTCATTGTCTATATGATGTAGGCAGCACACTCCTCTGGCTCCTCCCTTTCTGGATGGGCTGACTTGCCTCTAAGGGAGGGGAGTCCTCCGTGGATGAAGCCTCACACTGGGTCAAATCTTAGGCCCGAGCATGCAACAGAGAAGACAGTCCAGAGAGAAATGTTTGCTTCTGTGATATAGCACCGTTCTTAGTGTGATTTTTCCTTCTTGTTGCAATAGAGTTCTTTCCTTAGAAAGAGTGCACGGCCGCGTAGCAAAGCGGAGCGGCCGTGCTCCTCTGAGCCTCTTTTTGCCCCACTCACAAGAGTTTCATGCAAGAGGACAGTAGACAGACATAGACAGGTCACACTCACAGTCTTTCACAGCTGAGCCCCCACCATTTTATTTTTTAATTTTTCAGGTTGATTCATCACATAGCTACTAAGGAATAGGTATGCCTCTTCCCTCATTGAACATAATGTGAAAGTTACCAGACATGCTTCCAGATGCAGTGGAAGAAATAATAATCTCAGAGAAAGCTCTATGTGTATTTAGAACCAGTAATCTGATTTTTTTTAGTTCCCCAAAAGTAGAGTCTCATAGAAATAAAAATAGTCTTAGTGGATGAATTAGTGAGGAGGTACTAGAGAGTTAATATAGCAGATATGATACTTGTCTTACAAGGAACCACACAGGTTTGGTCCTGGGCACCATGTAAAATCCCCTCAGAACCACTGGAGTGATCCTTGAGCACAGAGCCAAGAGTAAACCTGAGTGCAGCATTGTAATATGTGGGGGTCTCAGCTTGCAGTTGTGTAAAGAAATCAGAGTCATGGGAGAAAATGCATTTTTGGCTAGGGGTTGTTGAGTGGCATCTTAGATCTTACTGAGTTAGACAAACTTCTTTTTTTTTTTTTCTGCAGCTTTCCCATGCCACTTTTATTAGCCAGATTTTAATATAAATCACCTGAGGGTCAGGGTTAACTTAATTAAAGGTACTTGTGCTAATTAACTCATAATAGGTGAAAGGAAAAAGTAAAGTGATTTTAAAGGTGTATGACAACACAGCCCAACCCACTTATTATCCTAGTTCCCCACAAAAGATAATAGAAAGACTGCTTAAAGATGAGATTACTAATTTATGCCAAGTTTAAGTATTATGTTTGCAATATCTAGATATTTTTGTTTAGTTTTGTTTGGTCCTCACCCATATATTCTAAGAGTTTAACAGAGTTAAGGGGAGTATATCAGGCCTGGGGATAGAACTATGGACTGCTATGTGCATGGTAAACTATGGTGCTATCTCATTGGTCTCTAGACATATTATTTTCAATCCAAATTTATCCGTTAACTATTTTCTACAGACTTTTTATTGGGAGAGTTCAGTTAATCTCTAGTTGTAGTATAGTTAATAACAATCTCAAGTCTGTCATTTTCTTATGTTTAATAAGTCTTGATTTCTTAATCTTTGATAATTAACTGGATTAATCTACTATTAAGCAGCAAATATTAATCTAATCTTCAGTTAGCATATCTCTCAGGAATGAGAATTTATGACTTTAGATCTAAATGATTTCTTATGAATTTGCACTCAGAGATCACTCTAATAGGTTAAGGAGACCTTATTAGAAGTTGGGCATTGATTGAATCAGGACATGCCTTCTCTGCTTTACTATCTGTGTTATGAAATAATATCTCACTGTTATTTAGATTTTTATCTCTCTAATGATTAGAGATGTGGAACATTGTTTTTCATGAGCATTTTGATGATATATATTTTTTCTTTGAGGAAATTTCTGTTCTTTTCTTCTTTCCATTTATTAATGGGGTTGGATTTTTTTCATGTTAAGCTCCAACAGTGACATACATACTGGTTAATAATCCCTTATCAAATGGTTATTTGGTTATCAGGAGAATAATTTCTCCTATTAAATGGGAAGTCTTTGTATCCTGGTCCTTGTTTCCTTTAAAATGCAGAAACTTCTTGGTTTACTGTAGTCCCATTTATTTATCTTTGCTTCCATTTGCTTGGGCAGTAATGTTTTATCTTTGAAGATGCCTTTAGATTAAATGTCATGGAGAGTTCTTCCAATGTTTCTCTCTATAAACCTTATGGTTTCTGGCCTGATATCAACATCTCTAGCCCATTTTGGTTTGTCTTTGGTGTATGATGTTAGAAAGAGATCCAATTTCTTTTTTCTTTATTTCTTCTTCTTCTTCTTCTTCTTCTTCTTCTTCTTCTTCTTCTTCTTCTTCTTCTTCTTCTTCTTCTTCTTCTTCTTCTTCTTCTTCTTCTTTCTTCTTCTTCTTCTTCTTCTTCTTCTTCTTCTTCTTCTTCTTCTTCTTCTTCTTCTTCTCCTTCTTCTTCTTCTCCTCCTCCTTCTTCTTCTTCTTCTTCTTCTCCTTCTTCTCCTTCTTCTTCTTCTTCTTCTTCTTCTTCTTCTTCTTCTTCTTCTTCTTCTTCTTCTCCTTCTTCTCCTTCTTCTTCTTCTTCTTCTTCTTCTCCTTCTTCTTCTTCTCCTTCTTCTTCTTCTTCTTCTTCTTCTTCTTCTTCTTCTTCTTCTTCTTCTCTTCTTCTTCTCTTCTTCTTCTTCTTCTTCTTCTTCTTCTTCTTCTTCTTCTTCTTCTTCTTCTTCTTCTTCTTCGCACATAGTTGACCAATTTTCTCAGCACCACTTGTTGAAAAGATTTTTTTGCTCAACTCATACTTTTTGCTCTTTTATTAAAGATGAACTAAACATATATTTGAAGGTCTGTCTCCAGATATTTCATTTATTACAGTGATGTAAGGGTCTGTCTTTACCCTTGTACCATGCTGTTTTAATTATTACTTATTTGTAGTACATAATTATTACTTATTTGTAGTACAGTTTGACTTTGGGAAAAATTATGCCTCTCATCTTCTTTTTCCAGAGAGCTTTTATTAGTTATTCTGGACAGTTCATTACTCCATATGAATTTCAGGAGTGTTAGATATGTTTCTTTGAGAAACATTATGATTATTCCTTTCATTAATTAAGAACAGTGGTTTAAAATTGCTTATGATTGAGTTTCAATCAAACAATGTACACCATCTTTCACCAGTGCACTTTTCCCATCACCAATGCTCCTAATTTCCTTTCCACCATCTCCACACCTGCTTCACTTCTCACTCTCTTTTTCTATCTCTTCCTTATTTGTCTCTTTTGATACTGTGGTTTGTCCTATTGCTAATGAAGGAGTATTATGTATATCACATTATCTACTTTCAGCATCTTAGTTTTGTCCAGAGTGATCAGTTCCAACTATTATTGTCACAGTGGATCCTTCTCTACCATAACTGAAATCCTGGCTCTTTGTTTCACACTTCCTGCCATCCTGGCTATTCTTATGGAATCTGCATTCAATCTGTACAATACTTTGGGAGTATTGCTATTTTAATGATGTTAATCTTCCCAATCCATGAGCATGGAATGTGTTTCCATTTCTTCATGTCCTCTTATTTCTTAAACTGGTGTTTTGCAGTTTTCTTTGCTTGTCTTTCTTTAATTAAGTTGATTTCAAGGTACATGATTTTCTGAGGCACAACTGTGAGTGGAATACCTTTTTTTTTTTTTAAATATCTCTTCTTTTTCATTATTTGGATATATGGAAAGCCATAGACTTTTGCATATAAATTTCTGTATCCTGCATTTTATTACAAAAATGCCATGTTTTTAGAAGCTATTTTGTAGAATCTTTAAGATTTTCTAAATATAATAGCATATCATCGGCAGGTACTTCTTAGTGATGATCTTCCTCTAAATTTCCTCCCTTGCCTCCATGAAGGAATAGACTAATAATGATTTTCTTATCAATGTAATGTAATTTTGTGAACTAGAGTAGGTGATCATTACATTTTCACTCATGTGCTTTTTCAAGTCATCATAACTTATCAGGCTTTTATTTCAGGTGAGATAAAACCAATTACAAACATTTTTATTAGCAAAAGATAGGAACTCTTATGCACTGCTCGTGGGAATGCTGTCTAGTCCAACCTTTATGGAAAGCAATATTGAGATTCCTCCAAAAACAGGAAATTGAGCTACCATACAATCCAGCTATACCACTCCTAGGGATATACCCTAGGAACACAAAAATACAATACAAAAATCCCTTCCACACACCTATATACATTGCAGTGCTATTTGCAATAGCCAGACTCTGGAAGCAAAAAATAGCCTATTATAAATTTTGAGTTTTCAGGAATACAAAGTTTAGCAGAAAATTAAACTTGTAATCTTGGGATTTTACCAAAATCTTACTCCAGTTTATTTAGATTAGATTGCTCATGATGTTTTAAATTGACTTTCACTTTTGACTTCTTCCTTCCACAGGTACTTTTTTATCCATATAATTTTTCCTAAATTACTATATATTCAAATATATTTAAATGCATTCTATTTTACTAAGTGTTAAATTTTACTTAGTAGCAGTCTTATTATGAACTTAAACAGGCATGTTAATGCTTTGTTTTGAAATTAGAATTTTTATAGTACAGTAGACTATCAGTTTTCAAAAGTTTGTTTTTGCATGGTCATTGGGATATTCATATTACCTGGTAATATTTTTAATGCTATTGAGGTTATATCAGTTTTTGTCTGATAAGAAAAAGCTTGGATTTTCTATGAATGGAATGTTCAATAATACAGATAAATATCAGGTAATATTTGAGTCTTTAAGACACTTTTGAGATACAGTAAACATGTAAAGTTATGAAGGAAACTATCTTAGTAACCTTTGAACCACAAAGTATTAGTATTGAAAGATTAATCTTAATAGATTTTGAATAAATTTATGCCTTTTGCACATACAAAAAGACAGCAAGGTGCTTAAGCCTCTTTATTCTATTTATATTCCCTGAAGGTTAACTTTCAAAATGTATGTGTACTTTGCATTTGGAGAGCTGTCAGATGATTTTTAAGACTAGAAAACAGATTAGATTTTGAGATTGAATTTCCTATTCCACAGAGAATTCACATTTATGCAGAAAGTTGGGTTTTGTGTATAAAAAAGAATTTTAAATTTTTATTTTTAAAGAAAACTAACATGAATAATATTATACTATAGCAGAAAAACTTTAAAATATTTACATGCGCTTCAAGAAATCTGTTTCCTAATTACTTTGGGTGTTCAATTATAATGTATGGTTTTAAAGCCATGAAAAATATTGTAGGGCACATATTTTCATGGAAATTCTAGAACCAGTTTATATGTTTTATGCATGAACACTTACAGTGGCAAGCCAAAATGACTTATTGGAAAGGATGCATTTCCTATATGCACCAGAGCATTTGGGTGATCTATGCTCAGACTACGGCACTAGCTTAACTAGACGTGAGAGGGTTAGATATTTTGGGAAGTAGGATCATTAGCATAATGCGAGTTCTTCTGAAGCAGGGGGAATGTATGTGATCGAAACACAATCAAGGTCCCAAAGCAGCAGCTGATCTTCAAGTTCACTTTGACTTAGGCCTCTTTGATAGAAATGATTTTTGCTTAAGTGTGCAAGATTGCTAAGCCTGCTATATAAGCAAAATTATCATTATACCAGATTTAGACCTTACGTGTGTAGCTAATATAGCAAATAAAATCAGTTTCTTTATTTAAAAAAAAAAAGCAGGGGGCAAAATTAATGCCATAGAATAAAACGACTTCTTAGTTCATAAAATGATCTAAGTGTCAATGTTTGATAATGGGTTAGATATGTTTTCTTTTTTTTTGTTAAGACAAGAGGCAATGATGAAGCAAGATGTCCAGAGCATAGCTAATCACATTTCCATTCTGGAAATGTTAAGATTAATAAATAATTCTGTTTTTAATTTACCCACAATTATGACAATATAGAGTGATGTTTGTTAAAATTCAGTAAGTTTGTAATGTTTTCTAATCGGTATTTTGGGCTACTTCTGATGAATGTGAAACAAAGATCATCAATCAAATAAGATTTTTGGGAAAAATCAAGTTTAAAGCACAATTTAATCATAAACCTGATTCAGGTAATTGGTAATTTATTTGCCTATTCATTTTTATTCTTTGTCTCCTAGATCAGACTTTTTTTTTTTATAAATCTAAGATTGCAATGTATCATTTAATAAATTCCTAATAGGAAATTAGAAGCCAGACTAAAACAGAGAAAATCATAACTTTCTCCTTCAACCTTAAAACAATGTCATGAGTAAAATATAATTTTTAACATTACTTTCATATTATACGTGTTTTCTTCCAAGATACCTATGGAAATTTGTAGTAAATGGATAGTATATGACCAGGAAAGACTTCAAATATTCCCTAAATATGTTCTTAAGCAAATATTTGCTTTAAATAAAACTCAGACATGGGCTAGTTTTTGAATATGTTTTAGCCTGAAAGTTATAATCTATATTTCCACACAATATTTAGGTCTACATCTATTTTTTTAGCTCTTTCTCATAGATTTTTTTTGTTTATTTTTATTGCCATACTCTGGACACATTCTAAGATTTCTAGTACTTTCTTAGTGAGGCACGCACATTTAAAATTATCTTTTTATGAAAAAACTGAATGGATTTTACTTTTTTTTTTTTCCTTTTGCTGAAATTACTCTGTGTGACTGTCAAGGAGAAAAATAAATATTTTTATTTTTGGTAATAAAAAAAGTATGTATGACTCAGCAACACATTGAGAGCAGATGTGTTGAGTAAGAGCCCATTCCTGTGCATCAGACCTGTCACTGAGTAAGGCTATAAATAGAGAAGAACTAGGGGAGAATAAGCTGCTGCCCTGACTCTGTTCAATTGCATTGAGAGTAGAAATAGTAAAGACTGGGATTCAGATGTAAGAACAAATTTGTTCTGTGGCGTTGGATGCTCAACACTTCTTTCTTAAGTGGGCCATGCAGCTAGAAATCAGCTATCTTTTCATGCCCTTCATCGCACACATTCTACATAATGACAGTCTTTCAGATATTGTAACACTAGATGTTCAAACAATAGATGTTGTGCTCTAAAAATTGCTAAATCTGACTAGTCATGATTAACTTCTATGCCTTTTCCATTCACATGGTGAGAGCTGAAATGTTTCAGACCATTCTAAAAATGTTGAACTTGTTTTGGCACTATTGACAGTACAAAGTACTGAGCTTCTCCCAAACACAGTCAATATTTGTGAAAGAATATTCTTTTGAATAGAAATTTAATTAGCAAAATGGCAAATTAAAAAAAAAGTGATTTTTCTCAATTTGAGGATTGACCAGAAAACTGGATTTGAATGAGTAATTCTAAGAATTTAATTTTCTAGAGTGAAAGAAAAGGCTGTAGCTTGGTCAGTCATTATCCTTTTCTAGAGGTTATGATCCCTAAAAAATAAAACAAAACAATGTTTAGTTTTGCAGTATGACTGTTTTCTCAGCTCTTTTTAAATATTTTTGTTCTTATATTAAGAATTTTTTGTAACTCTTAAAATCAATCAAAATATATGCTCCTGTTAGTTACAATTTTTGGATAAATGTTTCATAAATTTTAGAACTATAAGAAAAGAAAGGAGGTCTATTTGAGAAATCTTATGAAAATATTTGCTGTATCCCATCTTTTTTTTTTTGCTTGTATCCCATCTTGAAGATATACAGTCAACTATATTCATCTTTGCATATTATAAAATGACTACATTATGGTGTGCATGGAAGGACAGCTGTTATTCACTCTATATTGAAACATAATATATGACCACAGATTTTTTATTTATAGTAATTTTCTCACAGCTCACCAATATTAGAATAAAGTTCTAAAACATTTTTTGCCAAACTTGATTTAACCAACCAAGATATTCTGCCAGCCTTTCTCCTGTTCATTTCAGAAAACAGTATTTTTTAATTATAACCCACTAAAGAAAAATTAATATTACTTATGTTAAAAATTATGTTTTTGTCTAGTTAAACATATTATATAATTTAACATAATCAATAAACTATATTTTGTCTTGATTTCATGTAGCATCAATATCCTTTATTTCAAATCTGATAAAAATAGTTAAATGAAATAGCAACAGTGGCTATATTGCTATAAGACGTATTCACTATATTCACTTCCTGAATCCAATCAGTAGATGAGGTGCTGCTTTGTTATCTATACTGCAATGAAAATTTGATAAGACAATTTTCTATATTGTGCCATTTATAAAATGCTGATTAATGCTCCTATTATGTGGGTAGGAGTTTCAGATACAAGGCTGAATTGATTAGAGTCGTATTCTTTGCTTTTGTTCTTCTTCTCCCTCTTTTACTTTCCACTTGATTGCCAACACTGCTTATTCACTGAAAATTACTAATACTTCGACCCCTTGTATAAGCATGCCTTTCTGATAGTCATAGAACAGACAGATAATTTGCAGAATGACCTAACTAAACTGCATAGCAAGGAAATCTAGATGCCAACAGTTGTCAACAGAAGACACCTTGGTTATTATCCTCAGAAGAGCTTATACTTATAAAAACCCAAAAATGATAGGTATTATATAAGCTTTTTATTAAAATGCTGTAAAGGTAAGGTCAAGAAATCTTCAGGTAAACACTATCCAATAATAATTTAAGTTATTCCACTTATATCAAAACAAAAATATTTTAAGAGTAAAAACTCATTAAAATATTTAACTGTTTTTATACCCCAAATTCTTACCTTTTTCTAATCTACCAGTTTTTCCATATCAATTTCCTTTCCTTTTTGGTATTTTATGCACTAAGGTTCACAAATGATTAGTTTTTATAATTTGGTGAACCATTATAAGGGTTGGACAAATCCTGTTCTATTACTATATGAAAGAAGTATGTTTCTAATTACATAATATAATGCAAAAATAAATATGCACGTACAAATAAATTATATACACTGTGAAGAATAGTCCACCATAAATAAGTATTTCTCCTAACATAAAATGACTGGTCCAAATCAAAATTTCACTTGCAGTGTTAATAGTTATTTTCTTCTTCTCATAAAGCTACTGTTCTCTCATTTCTTCAGTACTACTTTCTTAGTTCAATTTTATTTTAGGGTATCAATGCATTACTGAATCTTTCAAGCATATATAGCTTTGCGTTTTTCTCATAATATTCTGTGGTGTATAATATTTATCATCTCTAGTTTCCCATATTAAGAATTCTATAACTGCCATCATTTTGGAAATGTCATGACATTCATGGATCAATAAAATCCTTTCCCAGAGAGGCTGAGAAATAGATGAAAAGAGTTTACTAATTCAAAAGGTTTCTTTTAAAGGTTCAATGGATGAGTAAGATATTTGTATGAGAGTGACTTCAGGGAGAGAGTGTTAAATGAGAGAAGGATAAAACTAGATTAAAATGGTAGGTTATAATATGGGAGGGATGGGGGACAGATAGAGTTCAATTTGAGATACCTGCAAGATTCCTCATGCTATAGATTATTTTCCTTAGATGAGTGCTAGTGAAAAAAATCAGGACTGTACTATATAGAGAGCCTCTCAATGACCAGCACATCTCTGCAGTTCACTAGGCTCAACGAAGATGTAATGAGGTGCTTTGTATGCGAGGTGTGGGAGAGAAAAATCAGTTTGCCAAATAACTTTTTTTCTCTTGGTGATGACTTATAGTCAAGGGGCAGTTTTGTGAATTTGAGGAAACATAAGGATGTTGGAAGGAACGCTTGTGTGTCCAGGGACTCAAATAGAAAATAAGAAAGGATTTTGATGTCTATGCCCTCAGTGTCACCCTAGAGCAAATAAAGCACGGGAAGAATTCTATGATAAGGACTGTGACATCAGGAGGATGAGGAAAGTAATTTTACAGTTACAGTTGGAAAAATCATTAAATTCTAATGTTTAATAGGTAGCTGAAATGAAGAAGGTAAGCAGAATGTCAAGGTCCTTTTAGAGAGCTTAAAGATTACAAAACAAATCAAAGGTCTGGCAGCTTCTCAGACACAAGTAGAAGAATTCTCAGAGCAGCACTGTGCATAGGATTTCTCTTCATTCCTTCAACAAAAGCGACCTTGAACAAAAGGGATACAGCATGGTTTAGCAGTCATGTTACCAATATGTGTGACAAGACACTACCAATTTTCCAAAATCAGTTTTACATGTTTTAGTTGATCCCTTTCATCAGTTCAAAAGGAATAATTGAAAAAGTTAAAACGAGGTCAAGGTCTATCAAAAACTTAGTACTAAAATGTGATAGAACTTGCTCTCAGAGTAAAAATTAATATTATGTAGCTGTGTTCTAAGTATTATAAAACAGATGTTCTCCTAATAATTAATATATTATTGATTAATGATACATTACAAATTAATTTACTTTGTGATAAAACAAGTTAAAAATTAGCAATTGGATTAGAATTAACTTCCAGTTCTCTAAGTCACCATAAATACAGATAATTGTTTTTCTTTTTGACATTGAGTAGTGAAAATTTTACTTTCTGAAATGAGCTAAAAATTGTTTTGAAATTATAAGAACTATTTGCTATTCGCCATTTCTTCACTAAAAATTAAAATGCAAAAGTTTTGTTAGCAGCATTTATCCCATTTGAATTATGAATAAAATATGCTTAAGGGTAGCATATTTATATTAAGTGTTCATATAATGTGTAAGAGCTTAACTTTGTTGAATACTGTATATGTTATTTCTTAACTTCTTAAACAGGGTATCAGGTTTCTAAAACCTTTCTTATGAATATGAGTCTATTTTATAGCTGTAAATGTATTAACATTTTTATGGGGCCGGAGAGATAATACAGTAGGTAAAGCCCTTGCCTTGCCTGTGGCTGACCCAGGTTTAGTTTCTAGCACTCCATTTTGCCTCTAGGGCCGGTCAAGAATAATCCCTGAGTACAACAACACCTTGAAAACACTGATTAAGTGGCCGGTGAGGTGGCGCTAGAGGTAAGGTGTCTGCCTTGCAAGCGCTAGCCAAGGAACGGACCGTGGTTTGATCCCCCGGCGTCCCATATGGTCCCCCCAAGCCAGGGGCGATTTCTGAGCGCTTAGCCAGGAGTAACCCCTGAGCATCAAAACGGATGTGGCCCAACCCCCCCCCCCAAAAAAAGAAAATACTGATTAAACTCTGACTACACCCTGAAAACATCTAGGGGTAACCCAAAACAACAACAGAACTACTGACTTTGGCAGTGATAGGTAGTGGATGTAAATCAGCAGTTATTATTCTCTGAAGTTCATTTTATCTCAGATGCCATTGCTAACAAATGAAAGGTTACATTGTAGGATAAAGTTGGTTCCCTCTTTCCTTTGATAGTTGCCTAGATCTCTTTTTTCTGGTATTTTGGCCAACAGTGAATACGCTTCTGCCACTTAATGTGAAGCCATGGACCCACGGATATGTTAGCTATATAATCGACAATGTCCCTAGGTAGCCCATTGTGCTCCACATTGATGGGTACACCATTCTGGCTTGAACTGTGTCGCTCAGCAGGCTGGTGCATTGACAAACTTTCTTTAAATTTCTGTTTTTCATATCCATCTTTATTATATGAAATCACACATTAAGCATTTCAATTAAATGTATATGTAATTAATGTGAACATTTAATTGAAACCATTTGTAGCTTTGTTTCTATGAATGATACAGGCATCTGATTCTATTGCTAGAATTGCTAGAGCTGCTAGGTGAAAATACTGCAGAGTGCATTGTTTATCCTGTGTATTTAAAGCATAACCTTTCCCCCAAACATAAAGACTAAATCTGATCAAATCACCGTTTTGTCAAGTGAAATGTGGTAATCATGAAAGTGTACAGTTTCAATCTTAAGTCTTGAGGTACCATACTTCAAACCCTACCCCCGTTTATCACTATATTTTGCCAATAAACAGAATATAATCTGAAAAATTCTGTGATATTTTAAAAGCCACCCAGATGCTTCAAAGACCCACATTCTGAAACAATAGAACCATTGACTCATAAATATCTGTAAATGGTAATAATTGAGAATTTGTAGCTATTTTCTGTCCATAAATGCAATATTTAGGAGCACAGGAAATTAAATATTTGCTCCTTATAGATTTAAGATATTGATCATTGTAAAAATTCTGTGATTTTATTTAACAAAGAAGGCCATAGACATATTCTTGTCCTGTGAGCTGTTTCAAAATTCCCACCAAAATTTGGAAGTCTAGAATTTGAAGAGATAGAGCAGAAGATAGAGCCAACACTTTCCTGTATATGGCTAACCCAGGTTCAATCACCAGCACATCATATGGTCCCCATCATATCTTCTAGAAGTGATACCTGAGCTCAGAGGCAGAAGTAAGCAGAAGTAAGAACATTGCAATATGACCTACCTTCTAGACAAAAAAAAAAAAAAAAAAGACTCGAAAGTTTATTTCCTTTTACTTAAAATGAGTGGTTATAATTAATTACACACAGTATAGTATTAAAGAGATATTTGGGCCCGGAGAGATAGCACAGCGGCGTTTGCCTTGCAAGCAGCTGATCCAGGACTAAAGGTGGTTGGTTCGAATTCCGGTGTCCCATATGGTCCCCCGTGCCTGCCAGGAGCTATTTCTGAGCAGACAGCCAGGAGTAACCCCTGAGCACCGCTGGGTATGACCCAAAGACAAAAAAAAAAAAAAAAAAAAGAGATGATTTGTAATATATTACGAAGTTTTTCTTTTTCTCTCTCAGGATATTTACACTTACAATTCATCCATCATGTTTTGAGGATATCAGCCATATGGAGAGGTCATTTGCAGGTGTCCAGTTCAGTACCACTGCTACAATCTTATTTACCATCCAGAATAAACATTTAAGCATGCACAAATATTAATTTTCTGGTGATTTTCTTCTACCAACCTTTAAGGCTTTCAGCTGAGTTCACATATATACATATGGAATGTATCCCTATGCTAAATTCTCTGCATTTCTGACCATTTCAATACCATTTCTGTGTATTGAAATCCCACAAAGCTTTTGGGTAAACCCTTTTTATGGAATCATAATAAATGAAGCAATAAGAAATGGTGTGTTGATACTGAATATTTATTTGAAGCTGCATATGTTTATGACATGGCTTTGTTTGGGAGATTGATTAGCTATACTCCTCTAATAAAATTAAAGCAAATAATGTTAATTAGCTTTTCATAGATTTTTTCCTACTAATTTACATAAAATAATTATGCTACAATATTTTGGACCACGAACACACCAAAATTATTACCAGTATATTATTAGGACTTCACAGTGAACTTTGAATGATTCTAGTAGAAAAACTTTATAATTAACTAATGTGTTTGTGTATAATGCAAATGATTACTAAACATTCATTAATGTATGTGCTAACGCCAAAAGCAATAATATATATCTGGGGTTAAGGTATTTCTTTATTACTGTTCCATTAATGTTGAAAAAAATAGCAAATATGTTTTTGTTGTGTGCTTGTGCCTATGCTGGTATTATAATGAAGTTCTCAGTTTTAAAAGATATTAATATAATGGGATAAAGATTTGTTTTATCAAGACTGAATGAACTGAATAGGAATTTGTGTAGTATATAAATAACACTTCTCTTCCCAGGTGCCATTTTTTTATTCCATGGTTTAATTTCTTAATACATTTCAGTGAAATGCCATGTTATTCTTAATTGCTGAATCCCAAAATTCTCTCACAATCTTGCACAAATTTGTTAAGATCGTTACAGAAATAAATCTAGGACTAAATGTGTATATGCCACTCTCAAGAGGCTTGCATTTGTTTTTAATAAATTTGAGCTTTTACTTTTTGTTAAATTGTAAAATTAAGAATTTAGGTAACATGATTTAAAATGATCAAAATCAAATCTATACACTGGAAGCTCTACCTTTAACACAAATACCATTGGTCCCCAGGGTAGACACAAATAATAGCCATCCTTATATTTTGTTTCACTCATTGCTATTCATCTATATTAAAGTACCATATCCTAACTATAAGAAAGTTACATCATTTAATATAGTTAATTCTGTATTTAGGTTTTACATTGTACAAAGTAATCTCTGATAGTCCTTAAAATTGTACGTTCTTTATGATAAGAACTTTTTCTCATTTTGTTGCCCAATACCAATAGGATTGGCCTTTGAATCTGTGTGGCGGTGTAATTGGTATCATGATTTAACCTACAAATTACTTAAATTTTACCCAACTAAATGTCTATCTTAAATGCCAAATTTCTAGTTAATATTCTATCAGAAGTAATTATTCATCAGAAATGATGTTTTTCTTCACTCTTTCAATATATATCTCTCTATTTTAGTATTTTTTCTCACTTCTTAAAGTATTAGGATATTGAAACAGGACAACAACAAATACATTTTAAAATTATTGATGCACTAATAGGAATATTGGAAGATGTTCAGGAACCATACCACATTTACAGCTTATTTTGTAATAAATTTGGATTCATTCATTTATACTCTGTTCCATCTTAGGAAAAGTAAACCAGTGAAACAGTGGTTTTTATACAAATTTCCTTTTCTTTTAATCTATTTTAAAGTTATGCACACTTTCTAATAATTACAAAAATATAAATAATAATGTAATGCCTATACGAACAAAATTTTGTCAAATTTTATGTTAATTTTTGTTTACTAGGATGACATTAACTAAGGAACTATTAAATATAGGGACAGAGATAGTACAACAGATATAGTACTTGTGGCACACTCAGGTTCTTTCCCTAGCATCCCATATGGTTGCTTTAGCTCATCAGAAGTCATTCCAGATTGCAAAGCCAGAAATAACCCTGGAGCATCATTGGGTTTGGACCCAAATTACCAAAAATAAGTAAATAAAATGTGAGATGTGAAGATAGTAGATTCCCTTCCTCAGAATTGATCAATTTTTCCTAGATTTATTTTGCTGTCTACTAGCATATTATTTTTTAATTATTTGATGTCTTAATTTTTTTAATAATTTTTATTCTGACCAAAGTGGATTACAAATCCTTCACAATACTACTCTAGGTATATAGTGACATTGAATCAGGGGCATTCCCATCACCAATGCTGTCCTCCCACCACCCCTGTTCCCAGCATGCATCCCATATCCCCCTCCTTTGTCCCCCAGTCTGCTAGAATAAGTGGTCCTCTCTGTGTCTAGCTTGTTGTAGAGTGGGTATTGATTCTGTTGTCGTTGGTTTTGGATTTGGTGTTTGTCTGATCATTTTTTATTTTCACTCAATGTTCATACGACTGTTTGGTCTTGGTACCCTCCAGTATTGGGTAACAAGGTTATAATAGTTTATGCTACTGGTGTTCAAAGTTGTTGTCTTTCTGCCACTGAAGTGCCCATGATCTTCTGTCACTGAACTCTATGTCACCTCAGGCATGCAACCCATTATTTGTTGATTACTAGTTCGTGTTTTATTACATGATGTTACCTACCATAACACTACTCAGATGCTTGAGAACCTCTAATTATATACCTATGTTACTTTCTATGAGCCTATTTCTTCCTCATTCCTTTCTACTCACACATGGCAGTCTCAGACCTATATTGTAGTATCTGAGGTTTACTATCAATTGATATTGTTCACACTCTTGATTTGTTATGCTATGTGCTTCAGATGAGTAAGACCAACATGCATTTGCTTTCTGAGTTAATTCAGGTTATTTTACTTAGCATGATAAATCCAATTTCATCTAAGTTGCTGTGAACCACATAGATTTATTTTATTTTTTCTTGTGACTGCATAGTATCATTGTGCATTTACACCACAACTTCTTTATCCTTTTCTCTCTTATTTGACATTTGGGTTGTTTCCATATACTGACTGTTGCACTAAGAACTTGAATAAACAGGTGCACATATATCTTTTCAAGTTAATATTTTTGTGACTTGGGGACAGATACCTATAAGTGGGATATCTAGGTCTAATGTAAGCTTCATTTTTAACTCTTGGGGGAAAATCTTATTGTTTGCTGTAAAGACTGGACCAGATAATATTCCCACTAGGAGTGAAAGAGGATTCTTTTTTGCCATAGTCCCACAAATATCTATTGTTTTCACTTTTTTAGACACACCCTTATCACTGCAGTGATCTGAGAAAGCATATTGGTTTTCTTGAAATTAAGAGTTAGTGAAATTTTTTTCAGATGCTTATTGGCCAGATGTATATCTTCTTAGTGAAATTTATGTCTCTTCATCTCTTTAATTTTTGCTGGTCTTTTTGTTGAAAGCTTTTGGGAGTGCTTTAGCGATTTTGGATGTTAGTCCTTTATCTGAGCTATTTTGTAGAAATGTTTTCTCCTAGTCAATTGAACACCTTTTTTTTTACTAAGTCTAATTTTTTTATTTTTGCTGTACAGAAATATTTTAATTTCATACAGTCGTATTTGCTTATTTTGGTTTTTATTTTGTGTTTTGGTTTTGGAGCCACACCGGACTCCTGCTCAGGGGTTACTCTTGGCTTTGTGCTCAGATATAGTACCTGGCAGGCTCAGGGGGAGCTAAAGGGATCTTGAAGATCTAACCTGGGCTCATCCCAGGTCATCCACGTGCAAAGCAAATACCCTACCGCTGTGCTATCACTCCGGCCCTCTATTTGCTTAATTTTGTTACCATTACCTCTTCTGGCATATTCTGTTGAGAAATGAGCTATTGAATCCACAATTTGAAGTCATTTGAAACATATTTCTGTGATCTTTTGTGAATTTGCTACTATATTTCTAGTCAATTTAATTTTCTCAAAATCTAGCCCGTGTTTCTTCATTCCAGAGAGATCACTACTTATAGAGTAAAGGGTGTGATGAAGGTTGGGACATTTATATTTACAAGCCTTTAGCTCAAAGGTCCAACATAGAGAGAAGCTTAATTTCAAAAAAGTGGGTTTCATATATGATAAACACAGCATACTTATCATTAATTTAAGAGATTTTAGTTTTAATTTAATAATAAAATTTCCATTCACTTGATCAGGTCTTAGCAAAATAAAATATCCTAGCTGAATCTTTGGAACATCACTTAAAATCTATTAACTATAATAAACATCAAAATTTGATCAATCATTTTTCTCCTATTTTAGTGAGCTTGAGTATAATCTCTGAAAAATATCATGGGTGAATGTTTATCTTCTGATATCCTTTCATGTATGTCTACTGTCAAAGTCATATCTCATTCAATTCCTATTTGTCAGGAAAATACTTAATTTTTTTTTTTGTTGTGTAGTTTCTATGTTACATGGCTTTAAATTTTTAAGTGGGAAATAGACTTCAGAATCACCTAGTATCTAAGGCCAAAGTTCAATGTCAAATAGAATTTACTTTTAAATTATATTTCCCTATTGCGATTATTATTAGTTCAAAAGAATCTAATCTATGCACGTCTTCATGAGTTTTTGTGTTATAGAAAAGTTCAGAGCTTTTTCATTAGATCTAATATTATTTAATATCACTTGCATTTTATATAAGCAATTATTTATTTATTTATTTATTTATTTATTTATTTATTTATTTTTGGTTTTAGGCCACACTGGCAGCTCTCAGGTGTTAGTCCTGGATCTGGGCTCAGAAATCGATTACTCCTGAGAGGCTCAGGGGACCATGTAGGTTGCAGAGGATCTAACCTGGGTCAGCCGCATGCAAGGCAAATGCCCTACCCACTGTGCTATCACTCTGACCCCTATATAAGCAATTTTTAAGTAATTTCTGTTCCATAGTTTATAATCATTTTACTTATATTTCTTTTTCCTTTCATATAAGTTTTCTAAGTTTTCTCTTTCAATTATGAATAAATATTATAATAGATTTATTTGTTTTTTTTATTTATCATTTTAAAGAGAATAATTTTAGTGTTTAGAATAACCATATCAACTTATTTTCTAAGTCTAGTAATTATCACAACATACTTATTAGCAAAGCTTCTTTTTATATTTGAGAAGTGTTCTAGAACTTCTGGTTCTGCTGAATCTTTCAAAGAAAGGCAATGGTGTTAATTACCATAATTTAAATAAATCAAAGGGCAATAAAATTTTACAAACAAGGAGGATAAAATGAAATTATAGAATACAAAGTACCTTTCCAGGGTGACTTGATGATCACTGTCTATTGCTTTCTTTATGAAAATTTAGAATTTTGAAAGTACTACTTCCTATGAGGCAGTCTCATTGTTGGTTCATCCCTAGAACCATTTCACTTATTAAGTGTAAGTCCAACAGCACTGTTGATTGTGATTCTTGGCACCATAACACACTTCTATATTTTGTAAAATTACTGCAACTAAAGTATTCAACCTCTTCCCAGATAGCATTTTAATCAAGTGTGTGAGCATTAACACAAAATCATAATGACAACAAAAGATACTGAATTGAAAAGAGGTGGAAGGTGAGGTAAATAAATGAAATATTTTTTAAAAAGTATGTGCTAAAATAAATAATAAAATGTCAAGATTATTCTCGGAAATATAAAAGCAAGTGCAACTGTAATAAACAATAAGAAAAGATATTCTAACCAAACAATAAAAAACCTTCATCAAATACAACTACTTAAAACCAGGTCTTTGTATATCTGATTATCTGGTTTGTGGCAACATTGACTATTAGGTTCTTTAATTATATGTTAATCTTTGCAGTAAAATGCTATTATGTTAATTAGTACCTTTTAAGAAAAAAACATTTTGGCATATCACTATTCATCTTACAACATTTGTTAATGATTTTTGATAAGTTTGAGTAAATCCAGTCCTAAAACAATAAATCTTATAGAGGAAAATATAGAACACTTTCTGTAGATTCAGACACAAAAGCTTTATCTATAAAACTGTATAAATTGTAAAATGCTATAATTAAAATTGTTATTGATTAAAAAAGCATTAAGAGGATTTAGAAGCAAACCACATAATGGTCAAAATAATTAACACTAGAATATATGACAAATAAATTTTGATAAATGTTTTAAATTACATTAAGATAGATCCTGAACATGTACCATGTGGATACAACGCAGTCCCCAGGAGATTGGACAGTGTTAGTCTAATCCCAAACCCCAGATACCTGACGTAGAAATGATACAGCTCCGGGCAACACCAGCAGGAACTAAGCTCCATTGGGAGATTTTTAACACTGCTCTGGCACCAACTTGTGCCAGTTTTGATATGACAACGAGGAAAGGAAAACTTGACCTAAGACCAGGCTGTCCTATCACATCACCTAACACTAACTGAAAATCAGAAGAGATATCGCCCTTTGATCTGTGAAAAATAAGAGCACCAACAACAGAAAACTGACTTTGACAACTGTGACTGAACAGAACCTACCTTGGGACTAATAAGGAAACCCTACCCTAGGCTGTAGCCCAGGACACATAAAAACAACAACAACAAGATGTCTTATTGCAGAGGTCCAACTTGGACAAGAGAGAACGAGCAGAACCTTTTGATCCATAATAGCCTAGCCTTCGGTTAGGGACTGAACAAAAACAGGGAGCAAGTATTACAGAAGACTGAACACAACAACAACGATGGATGGGAACCCCAACCTAGAGACTCTATCCTAGACCCTGACCTATAACCTGCGCAAATACCAAGATCACTAGCTACAGTGGCTTGATTTTCTCACACACAACCGAGAGGAAACTTTCCTGGCATCACAATAAAGCCTTTGGGATGGGGTAATGAGTATGGAGCCAAGGGTTGATCCCATGATGGTATGCTTCAAGGATGAAGAAACCTTGAATCTCTTAGGCCACGGGAATTCCCTTTCTTCCCCAATGCTTACTGTGCCTATGCAAAAAAAAAAAAAAAAAAAAAAGTAGGGGGAACGCCAAACCCTGCCATTCCAGCACCCCTACTTTTTCTTGTTTTCTTGTTTTGTTTTGATTTGTTAGTTTTTGACTTTATTTTCTTTCTCTTTTTTCTTCCACTTTTTCTTTTTCACTCGGTGGTTATTATTTAGAGATTTATTTTTATTTTTATTTGCCCGGTCCATTTTTTTCTTTTTTTTTTCTTTCTCTCCCTTCTTTTTTGGTACTTGTCACCAAATTTTTTTCTCCCTTTTTTCTTATACTTTTTATCTCCAATGACGGTGAAATGGATGCACAACCTACAGCAAGCTGTAAAATGGAGACCAGTTGCACCAGCATTCTGTGGGGTAAAGGAGGGAGATATGGGATGCATACTGGGAACAGGGGCGGAGGGAGGACAGCATTGGTGGTGGGAATGCCCCTCATTCATTGTCACTATGTACCATAAATGATACAGTGAAAGATTTGTAATGCACTTTGGTCACAATAAAAATTAAAAAAAAAAAAAAAAGAAGCCGGAGATATAGTACAGATAGTAAGGTGCTTGTCTTGTATACCTCAGACCCAGATACAAACTCAGTACTACATATGGCCCCCTGAGTCAGGTCAGGCAGAAGACCTGAGCACCACCAAATGGAACTCAAAAGCAATAAGTAATAAATATGTAAATTATTTTAATCTCAAACAACACTCAAAATGGAGAAAATATTTGAAGACTTTTTTTTTTATAAAAATAGGTTATCTTGTGAACATTAGATTTGCAACTTTCATATTTATCTAGGAAATGCAAAATGAAGCTTGATTCAACACAATAGGGAAAACTGGATCAAAAGCTGCAGATTAAGAGAGGTAGAACTCGGGCCGGGAGAGATAGGCCGGGAGAGATAGCACAGCGGTGTTTGCCTTGCAAGCAGCCGATCCAGGACCAAAGACGGTTGGTTCGAATCCCGGTGTCCCATATGGTCCCCCGTGCCTGCCAGGAGCTATTTCTGAGCAGACAGCCAGGAGTAACCCCTGAGCACCGCCGGAAGTGACCCAAAAAACAAAAACAAAAACAAAACAAAAAAAAAGAGGTATAACTCATCTGAAGAGACATACCATGGGCAAGACACTTGCATTGTTTGCCTCCAATCCAGGTTCAATTCTTAGCACCCCATATGGTCCCACCAGCCTCCCTAGAAGTGATCCCTAGGCACAGAGCCATGATCAAGCCCTCAATATAGCTATATGAGGTCCAAAACAGAAAGATGGAACTAAAATAAAATCTTCATGCCCTAATGGTGAAAAAATAGATTACTATAATCACTTTGTAAATTTTGTAAATACATAAAATTAATTATATTTCTAGCATAAGGCATTAAAATTTATAATGATAGTGTTTCATGCATACAATATAATTGCTTTTGAAAATAATCTGCTTCATGGGGGCCAGAATAATAGCACAAAGGGTGGCACTTGCAAGCAGCCAACAGGAGTTCGATCCCCGAAATCCCATATGGCTCCCGAGCCTGCCAGGAGTGACCCCTGAGCACTGCTGGGTGTGGCCCAAAGAAACAGACTAACAAAAATGATCTGCTTCTGTTAAATTTTTTTGTCCATTGATTATGACTCAGCTATTATTTTTTGTATATATATATCTAAGAAATGCAAATATGTAATGTTAATAATATTACATATAAAATAATATATATAAATTACCTCAGAACTAAGCAGAGAATGCGTCATAATAATTAATTGTATAATGTAGTCATGTAGTAATATTTTGGATCACTATTCTGCTGTGATAATGGGAGGATTACAAGTACACATTACAATGTAGAATAAAACCCTATTTATCATTTCATATATAATTCAGATTAATTTTAATGCAATTACAGGTATCTTTATAAAACTGAATGTTTCAATTTATTCCCAATTAAGAAAAATAAATTTAAAATGTGCATTTTTTTATATCGTAAGTGTATGTAGTATAGATGTTACAGTAATTAGCATAATCAAGTTGAAAAAATGGCAGGTCTAGTTTTAGACTTTATTTTTTTGTTCAATGAAAATACAGTATTCCCAAATTTAAAATTACATTTTCATTTTAAACTTTTAAGATAGTTTTGTTGCACTATACTCATTAAATGAAAAATACATTATTTAGGTGCAAAGTACAAATATTTTTCCACAGTCAAAATATCTTTGTATTCAATCCTTGAAAAAAAAATCTTGACATCAAAAGATTTCAATATCCTCCTTCTTTCACTATCCACTTCCTCACATCCGCAAAGAATCATAGATTCTTTTGACATTGTATACTTCATTAGCCTTGTTTGGAAATTAAGACAATGCAATATAATAGTTTATTTATTCATCTTATTTTGTTCAATATAATAAATCTACTGTATTTTAGAAGTAGTAGTATCTATATGGTAAATTAATATTTCTACAAAATAATTATTGAGTTTATTTGTTTTGATGGATTATTTTTGTATATCAAGATAATAAATTTTATTTTTTAATTACATCTTTATTTAACATCGTGATTGCAAACATGTTTGTAGTTGGGTTTTAGTTGGGTTTTTAGTGCAACCTTCCTACCACCAATGACCCTCAAGTCCTTCTCTCACCTCGGCCTGTATTCGAGACAGACATTCTATTTCTTTCACTCAATACCATTGTCATGATAGTTGTAACTGTAGTTATTTCTCTAACAGAGCTCACCATTCTTTGTTGTAAGCTTCATATTGTGTGCCAGTCCTTCCACCCTCATCTCTATTCTTTTCTGGGCATTATTAAAATAATGTCTTTTATTTTCCTTAAATCCCACAGATGAGTGAGATTGTTCTATATCTATCTCTCTGCCTCTGACATATTTCAGTAAGCATAATAGTTTCCATGTCCATCCAAGTATAAGAAAATTTCATGACTTCATTTTTCCTGATGGCTGCACAATTGTGTTTAGGTACCACAGTTTCTTTAACTACTCATCTGTTGTCAGGCAACTAGGTTGTTTCCAGATATTTTTCTACTGTAAATAGCTCTGCAATGAATACAGTTGTGCAGAAAGAATGTTTTTGTGTTCCTAGAGTATGTCCCTAGGAGTGGTATAGCTGGATCAATATAGGATCTCAATTTCCAGTTTTTTGAAGAATCTCTATATTGTTTTCTAGAAAGGCTGGACTAGACAGCATTCCCACCAACAGTGAATGCGAATTTCTTTCTCCCCATATCTCTGCCAACATTGTTCTTCTTTTTGTTCTTTGTGATGTCTGTGGAGTGAGATGATACCTCACTGTTGTTTTGATTTGCATCTCCCTAATGATTAGAGATGTGGAGACTTTTTTCATGTGCCTTTTGCCTATATGTATTTCTTCTTCGAGAAAGTGTCTGTTCATTTCTTTTCCACATTATTTGATGACGTTAGATATTTTTTTTCTTGTTAAGTTCTGTCACTACCTTGTTTTTTCTAGATGTTAGCCCCTTATCTGATGGAAATTGGGTAAATAGTTTCTCCCATTCTGTGGGTAGCCTTTGTATCCTAGTCACTATTTCCTTTGAGGTACAGAAGCTTATGAGCTTAATATGGTCCCATCTGTTTATCTCTGCTTCCACTTGTTTGGAGAGTGCTGTTTCCTCCTTGAAAATGCCTTTAGTCTCAATGCCGTGAAGTGTTTTACCTTTCTGTTGTTCTATATGCCTTCTGGTTTCGGGTCTGATATCCAAGTCTTTAATCCATTTGGACTTGACCTTTGTGTATGGTGTTAGACGGAGGTCCAAGTTCTCATGTGGCTGACCAGTTGTCCCAACACCACTTGTTGAAAGAATTTCCTTGCTCCATTTTGCATTTCTTGCCCCTTTATCAAGGGTTAATTAATTATATGTCTGGGGAACATTCTTTGAATTCTCAAGTCTATTCGATGGATCTGGCGGTCTGTCTTTATTCAAATACCATGCCATTTTAATAACTATTGCTTTGTAGTAAATTTAAATTTGGGATACGTGATGCCTCCTATTTTCTTTGTTCCTAAGGGTTGCTTTAGCTATTCGTGGATGTTTATAGTTCCAAATGAATTTCAGGATTGTTTGATCCACTTTGAAGAATGTCATGTGTATTCTTAGAGGAATTGAATTAAAAAAATATATACATATACATACATGCATACAGTGCTTTGGAGAGTATTGAGTATTGCCATTTTATGATGTTAATCTTCCCAATCCATGAACAGGGTTTGTGTCTCCATTTCCTGTGTCCTCTTTTATTTTTTGAAGCAGTGATTTGTAGGCCCTTTAACTCTTTAGTTAAGTTGATTCCAATGTATATAAGTTTGTGTGGCACTAATGTGAATGTGATTGTTATTATAATGTACATTTCTTCTTTATCATTATTTGTGTATAAGAAGGCCATGATCTTTGCATGTTAATTTTGTAGCCTGCCACTTTGCTATATAAATCTATTGTTTGTAGTAGCTTCTTCATAGAGTATTCAGGTTTTCTAAATATTGTATCATGTCATCATTAAAGCTTGATTTTTTCCTTTCCTTTCTGAATGCCCTTAATATATTTTTTCTTGCCTAATTATTATGGCAAGTACTTCTAGTACTATGTTGAATAGGAGTGGTGAGATAATAAATTTTATAATCTTAAGAAATTATTTAATCTTTCTTAAGAACTTGCTTTTTCATATATGTTCAAATATTATATTATTAAAGCATATTTGTTTACAGGGTTGTTTAAATGCAATTGAGATTTTTGTTATAAAGTTGTTCATTGAGTTTAAATCATACAATGTACAACACCCAGTGAACCAATGCACATTTCCAATATCAATGTCCCCAGTTTCTCTCCCACCTCACATTTCCCTTTACCTTGCCTGCATCTGTGACAGAATTTGCCCTTCTCATTTTCTCCTCTTCCTTACTTTTTTTCTTTCTTTTAGACAATGGAGTTTGCACACTATCCCCTTTCAGCACCATTTATTGTCCAGAGTGAAAATTGTCATTGTCAGAGTGGTCTCTTTTTTTTGCCTTAACTAAATTTCTTCACTATTTTTGTCAACAACCTACCATGGACTGGTCCTCCTGGCCCTCATCTCTGTCTTCTATGTATATAATTTTCCATACTATCTTTCTGTTTGAATATCTCAAAATAAGCACAATTATTCTATGTTTATCTCTCACCCTCTGACTCATTTCACTCAACATAATACTCTCCATATCATCCATATATAATCCAATTTCATGACTTAAGTTTTCTTAATAGCTACATAGTATTCCATTGGAAGATGAATCACAGTTTCTTTATCCACTCATTTGTTCTCTGGTACTTGGTTTTTTCCAGATTCTGGTTACTATTAATTGTGTTAAAATCAACATAAAAATACAGAGAGATTTTCTGCATTGTGTTTTTGGCACCTAGGGTATATTCATAGGAATGGTATTGCTGAATCATATGGAAGCATAATTTTTAATTTTTGAGGAATATCCATCAAAAGGCTGAACCAGTAGACATTCTCACCAGCAGTAAATGCTAGTCACTTTCTCTCTGCACATACAGAACATTGGTTGTTCTTTTTCTTTTGGGTGTGTTCTAGTCTTAGTAATGTGAGATATTTCCTTATTGTTTTGATTTGCTTCTCCCAAATGGTTAATAATGTGGAATATTTTCTGTGCTTTTTGGACATCTGTATTTATTCTCTGAGAAAATACCTGTTTATATCTTCCTCCAATTTTTGGATGTGATTAGATGTTTTAATTTTTTTTATTAAACTCTATCAGTGCCTTATATATCTTAAATAGTAATCCCTTATAAAATAGGTATTAAATAAATAGTTTCTCCTTTGCATGGGCAGTCTTTATATCCTAGTCACCATTTCCTTTGAAGAGAAGAAGCTTCTTTAGTTTAATGTATCATTTGTTTATCTTTGCTTCCACTTCCATTTCCTCAGGTGTTTTGAGGATGAAACACCACTGTTTCCTTTATGTACCTTATGGTTTGAGGACTAATATCAAAGTCTTTAATTCATTTGTCTTGACTTTTTACAGCACATTAGTTCACTTCTTTGCAACTGAGCAATTTTAACAATCGCATTTGTTGAAAAGAATTCCTTTGTTTTACTTCATATTTCTTATCCCTTTATCAAAGATTAATGAATAATAGATCTGAATGTCATTCTCAGGAAATTTAAGTCTATTACATTGATGTTAGAGTCTATCTTTATCCTGATACCATGCAGCTTTAATGACTACTGCTTTATTTTACAGTTTGAAGTTGGAGAAAGTGGTGCATTCCATCTCTATTCCCCCAGGGATTGATTTAATTATTATTGGAGGTTTATTGACCATATGGATTTCAGGAGTGTTTGATCGATTTCTTTGAAAAATGGCCTAAGCACTCTTAGAAAAATTGCATTAAATGTCTACAATGCTTTGGAAAGTATTGCCATTTTAATAATGTATTCTTTACTTTCTGCTCTTCAGTGATTTCCATATTAAAGCTATGCCCATGTGTAATGAATATTCTATTATTTGCATGTTAAGCCTATAAGGGAGACATTGTTTTAATAAGTACTTCTAAAATGTGAACATATGTCCATGTGTATAGTGTAGGTCAATGTTACATTAATTATCAATCTGGGACATTAAACCAAAGTCTATAAACTCAATTCTCACTATTATAAGTTTGTTGCAGACATCTGGTGGACAGAAATATGCTATATTCTTAAATATGGTATAATGTACAGGGCAGCATTTGTGCAACAAATAATTGATGTTTTTACTATTTATTTTTATTGTTTTTTTTTGTTAGACCACACCCAGAATTTTTCTGGGCTTACTCTTGACTCTGTGCTCTGAAATTATAATTAGTGGTGCTCAGAGTACCATATTAGATGAGGGATCAAACACAGGTTGGCTGGTATTTAAGGCAAGTGCTCTACCTGGTGTACTGTAGCTCTAACCACTGTAATTACTATTTCCTACATTTTTATAATTATAGCTAGTCTCTCTGAGCATATTTTAATTTGCTTATGCATATGTATGTTAATCAAGCTAGTACTGTCATTTATATTAATTTTTTAGCTTAATGTTTATGGGAATTATATAGTTTGATAGTTTGATTTAGATAGAAATTCAAATTCACATTATGTTTAGATTTATTAGAATGATCAATAAGAATTAATTATTCCAAAATCTACTTTGAAAGGTGAGCTCTCAACTTTCTTAATAACTATTGGTTATAATCTCTGTAAGAAATATAAAGCATTATGCCCATATGGGATTAAAGTCCAAGATCCTTCAGGACTGAAAAGAAAATACAGTGGATAGGACACTTGCCTTTGATCTGGGTTCTATCTTTGGTATCTCATATGATCACCATGAGCACCACCAGGAGTGATCTCTGAGTATGGAATCAGGAGTAACTCCTGAGACTTACCAGATGTGGCTTCCAAACAAAACAAAACATTAAATCCAAGATTCTTTGTGAAGTTTACCACAAAGAATGGTAAGTGCAATAAGAGAAATAACTACACTAACGACTATCATGACAATAGTAGTGAGTGAGAAAAGTAGTATGCCTGTCTCGAACACAAGCAGAGGCTGGAAGAGGAGAGAGATGGGGGACATTGGTGGTGGGAAGGTTGCACTGGTGAACAGGTGTGTTTTTTTATAACTGAAACCCAACTACAAATATTTTTGTAATCATGATGCTTAAATAAAGATATTATTAAAATTATAAAAGAAAAAATATTAAACTAAAAATTACTTAATAAGAAAGGGAAAAGCTCTCCAATTCTACCTCTGTTAAATTATTGCATGTACATTTTTCTCTACTACGTATTTTCCCTTCCTATTCTTGTTCCTAAGAATTTTTCTTACTTACAACCTAAACATTGGCTATGTAGTTTAAAATATCGTTATCATTTTTTCCAATTTTTTTGAATATTGTACTACAATATTTCAGATTTACTTAGACTTCAGATTACTTAAATATTAATGTTACTGTAAACAGGGATCATCCCACCCTTTAAAATAAATATCTGGACCAAAACAACAGCACAGAAATTAGGGCACATGCTTTGCACATGTTTGACCAAATTTGATCGCTGGCACTCTGAGCCCTACTAGGAATGATCACTGAGCATAGAGCCGGGAGTAAGCCCTGAGCACTCACTACCTTGTGTGATCCAAAACTTAAAAAAAAAACAAAAAACTGAAATTTTGTAAATAATTCAAAGTAACTTTCCTAAATTTTGAGTCAGCTTATCTTGGCATAAGCTGACTTATATATTGGTATGCTACTTATCATTTCATGAGAATTCTTTGATTATAGCAGCAATGAAAAATAGAATAGCAGCCTTAGAATATTTCTTAGGTAGAAATAATTTTGTTAATGTTCTATGAAAAGCAGTAAATCTCAGTTTTTTAAATTCTATTAGGTGAAATACAGGATATATGTAATTTATCTGATTTTGAGTGTTTTCTTTTTCTGGAAAGGTTTCCAGTTGATGTTTCACTTTATGAATTTCCATTATTCCAATAAAAGACAGTGCTTGGTATGCTACTATTTAATTTCTTTCTTCATTTAATTTAATTTAATTTAATTTTGTTTTTTGGGTCACACCCGGCAACACTCAGGGGTTACTCCTGGCTCTATGCTCAGAAATCACTCCTGGCAGGCATGTGGGACCATTTGGGATGCCAGGATTTGAATCACCATCCTTCTGCTTGCAAGGGAAACACCCTACCTCCATGCTATCTCTCTGGCCTCTATTTAATTTCTTTTTTTAAATATGAAAAAAATGAGCACCTTGTATCAGTAAGATTTTTGTGTTACCAGCAATAAAATTTATTGCTACCTAAAAATGAATGAATAAATTTTATGGACAATTTATAAAAATCATAAGAAATAGTTTTGGAAAGTTAAGAAAAAAACCAGTTTTAGGCAATTAAGTTTTTAAAATAATGTATAGTTAATTTCTTCAGAATTTCCAGGATGTAACATCTCTAATTCTCTTCTTTCCTTGTCACTCAACTTGATTGAAATTCTTTGGAGAGTCAAACTGACCTAGCTTCACTCATGTGTCTGTCACTTTTCTTGTAAAAGCAGAGAATCTTTACTCAAAGACTCACCAGGACACATAAAGAAAATGTTTATTTCTGTATCAGGAATCTACATTGCCATTGAATAGCAAATGCCTATAAAATGTCATTGTCATAGGAAATAAACACTATTTTATGTTCATATATTTTTGAATCAACTAGGCTAGTCTAATTTTAATTGTGCTCACTTGATTTGGCTTGAGAATTGGTTCTATTTTATCTCTTCTTCAAGCACATCTTATTTTCCTGGGAACCATGCATTACCTGGTTTCACATTCTTTTTTATGGAACATAAAATGACAGAAGAACATAGAAAAAAGCAGTTACAAATTAATTTGAAGCATCTGTGTGATGTCTATTAACTTTCTGTTGGTCAAAGCAAGTAAGTTAGCTAATCCTACAGTGGGATAGTGAGGAAATCTACTCTATTTGCAACTGGAGGAATTTACAAGGTTATATGTTAGAGGCAGTGCGAGAGTTGAGAAAAAAATCCCATTCACAATAGTGCCATAGAAACTCAAGTACCTTGTAGTTAACTTAACTAAAGAAGTGAAAGACCTGTACCAAGAAAACGGCAAAACAGTCTTCAGAAATAAAAAAAGAGGACGACACAAGGAAATAGAGACATATATCCTGTTCATGAATTGTGATGATTAAGATAATTAAAATGGCAATATTTTCCAAGCATTTTACAGATTTAATACAATTTCTCTAAGGAGACTCAATATTTCTCAATGAAATGGATCAAATAAAATTTAATTGGAACAATAAACATCTACAAAAAGTTAAGGCAATATTTAGAAAATGAAGGCATCACTTTCCCAAACTTTAAATTGTACTACAAAGCAACAATCATTAAAAAAAGATGCATGGTACTAGACTCTCAGATCAGTGAAATAGACTTGTATTCAGAGAATCACCCCCAGACATACAATCAATAAATATTTGAGAAAAAAGCAAGAAACACGGGTGGAGCAAGAAAAGACTCTTCAAACTTGATGTGAGACAACTGGTTAGCTAAAAGTGAACTCAGACCTCTCTTTAACACCATGCACAAAGATAAAATAAAAATGGTAATGTGGTTTTTAGAAAAATTAAAGGCATTACTGTAATAAGGCCCAGAGACAATAGAGTTAAGGACTGGAAGGACCAGCTCCCAATTTGAAGCTCATCACATAGAGTGGTGAATTCTGTTAGGGAAATAACTACACTAACAACTAACATGACTGTTAAAACTATGAGAGAAGTAGAATGCCTGTCGCGAGTACAGGCAGGGGTTGGGGGGCATTGGTGGTGGGACTGTTGCACTGGTGATGGGGGGGTGTTCTGTTTATAACTGAAACCCAACTACAAACATGCTTGTAATCATGGTGCTTAAATAAATATCCATATTAAAAACTGGTCTAAAGACCATGCTAAAAAAACCCTGAAACTTTTAGGTAGATAGAAGATAACTTAGGCAAAACACTATGATATTAAGATTAAAGGCATTTTTAAGAAGGAAACACCACCGTCTAAACATTTGGAAGCAAATATAAACAAATGGGTGTACATTAAACTGAGAAGCTTCAGAACTTCAAAGGAAACTCACTTGTATACAAAGACTACCCACAAAATAGGAGAAGAAGCTACTCATCCAATACCCATGAGATAAGGGTATCTACCTAACATTGACAAGGCACTGATAGAATTTAGCAAGAAGACAAAAATCTAAATCTATTCAAAAATGGAGAGAAGATATGAACAGATATTTTCTCAAAGAAGAAATACAGATGAATAAAGGCATACAAAAATGCTTTATAACACAAATAATCTGAGAGATCCAAATCAAAACAAAAATGAGGTACCATCATCTCACACCAGAGATACTGTCACACATCAAGAAGAACAAGATCAACCTGTGTTGATGTAGATGTGGGGATAAAGTGCCTCTCATTCACTCCTGATGGGAATGCTCTCTAATCTAGCTTTTCTGGAAAACAATATGGATATTCCTTAAAAAAAAACTTGAAATTGAACTCCCATATAATTCAGCAACATCACTCCTAGGATTATACCCAAGGAACATAGAACCACAATACAAAAATGCCCTTTGCAATCTTATATTAATTTTAGCACTGTTTACAATAGCCAGAAATTTGAAACAACCCAGGTGCCTGACAACAGATATGTGGGTAAAGAAACTTTGGTACATCTATACAATAAAATACTATGCAGTCATTAGAAAAATGAACTCATGACATTTTCTTATACATGGATGGGCATGGAGATTATTATGTTGAGTGAAATGAGTCAAAGGAAGAGGAAAAGACATAGAATAGTTTCACTCATCTGTGGTATATAAGAAAAAATACACGTATTGTAATAATAACTAGTGACAATAGAGATGAGAGCCAGGTGGACCAGCCCATAATAAGATGTTTGCCACAAAGAGTGATGAGTGCAGTTAGAGCTCTAATTGCACTGACAACCACCATAACAGTGATAGTTGGAACTGATTTCTCTGGACAAGAACAGTGAGCTGAAAGGGGATAAAGTAATATGCCTGGCACCCCCTCAATGACAATAATGCAAACTACAGTTCAGAAAGGAAAGAGAGAGAGTGAGAGAAGAATGCTTGTTTCAGAACAGGCAGGGTGTGTGTGGGTAGGGTGAAAATGGGGGACATTGGTGGTGGGAAAGTTGCACTACTGAAGGTTGGTGTACATCATATGACTGAAACCCAACTACGGACATTTCTGAAATCACAGTTATAAAATAAAAAAAATATTATTTAAAATATGCAACCTACTCCTAGTTCCCAATAGGTAATTTGTTGTTTATTTACCAAAGATTAGCAAAAAGGGTACTTTACCGGAAAATGCCTAAAATCTAACTAAAATTATTATGAGTAAGAACAAATATGAGAGAGTGGAGAAACTAATTTTAGAATTATGTTTGTTCTAATTAACAATTAATTATTAATACTAATTATTATTAATTATTAAGATTATGCATGATTAAAATGTACAATACCATCATTCAGTTTAGTCTCTTGGTATAGAGACTTTGGTCATAAAATTTTCAAATATATCTTTTCTTATTTTAAAAAACATTGACCTAAAATTAACCATATTAAAATTTACATGATTTTAATAATTGTTCAAGGAGAAATGTGATATATTTGGTGTACAATCATAGCACAATATTTGTCTCTTCACACATTAACTTCTTTAGCCAATTCTCAGCTTTCATTTAGAACATTATATGTAAAAATAATGGGGCCATTATAAAGAATTATTTATGAAATATAACAGAAACCAAGTGAATAATTGAATCCTTGCCCCTAAAGGAAAAATCTTTCAAGATTTCTTTCCTTACATAATATGAAAAATAATTTAAACATTTAGATGGGAAGAATTGAGGTGTAGGAAAAGTTCCATAGTATTTAAAGCAGAAAGGCTAATGTTAAAGGCAGCTCTGGGATGCTATTCACCCAAATGGCATTTAATTGACTGTAGTGTACTTGAGATCTGCTTTAATTACTGGAATTGTTCTACATTGGTCATGCTGTCTGTCAAACCTACTTCTATATCACAATAAACTGACATTCTTTTTTTAATTTCTTTTTTTCTCAGTCCTCCATTATCTGTATTATAATAATGCACACCACAAAATTAAGTACACTATAGATGGTCTTGAAATTTTAGAGGAAGAAGGAAAACAGTACAGAAAAGTTCTGTTTTCAGTGTACAATAAAGTAAAAACTTTCTACATTTATTAGTCTTTGGAGAACCTGAATTTTCCCAGAGTTCAGGAGTTCATTTGCTATATACTGTTGTCTGAGGACTTGGCAATCACTTATTTCCACTTCAGAAATCCAGAGTACTTGTTTGTTGTGACTGTCTACTCGAGTTTGTTTGCTTCTGCATTCTTCTAAGCATGTAATACTATCAGCTGAGTTTTATTCCTTCCCACTGTTGGCTCCAAAAATCAAATTAAGTTCATTCCGCCTCTTACTGCATTGGTAGCATAAGTGATATATTCTGTTATTGTTATGGAGAACATGCCTGTCAAGCACGTGGTAGAAAACCCAAGGGGTTGCTTATATACTGGGACTGGCCTTTGTAGTGAGCAGCTTGCTTTAGCTCTTATTGCAAACACATTAGCTCAGTCTTAGTTATGCTAAACCCTTGAAGGCATGCCCTTTAAATATTAAATCTGTACTTTGACACAACTATTGGCTGAATATAAATTTTACCAAAATTGGAACTAAAGCTTTGCCACAGCTGTGAGAATAGTTAAAACGTGATTAGTTAAGTTAGTATGAAAACTGCCTATGACATGGCAGGGAAGAACCTTCTTTACATGTGTTTTGCTTTGCAGAATGTCAGAGTACTGTCATGTACTGTCATGGCAAAGTACTGTCTGTCAACTAGCAACAATTTAAAAATTACTATCAGTTGGGAGTGATCTGCTGTAAATGGGCTAATCGGATAAATTTGGGGATTGCAAACTTGTTCTTTAAAAAGATCCTATTTGGGGCTGGAGAAGATAATGTAGTAGGTAGGGCATTTGCCTTGCATGTGGCCAAGGTAATTTTGACCCCCAGCATCCTATATGAGCCTTCAAACTGGCAAGGAGTTATCCCTGGGTGCAGAGTCAGGAGTAAGGAGTCCCTAAATGCCAAGCTAGGCTAAGCCTAGAGCACAACCAATGTAGCACAAAAACATACAAAAAGTTAAAATTATCTAATGAGGTGCCAGAGAGATAACAAAATGGATAAGGAGCTTGCTTTGCAAATGATAGAACAAGTTTTATCTCTGATACCACCTACGATACCCTAGCTTTGCCAGGAGTGATTTCTGAGCATAGAGCCATAAATTAACCCTAAATATAGCACCGCAAGGTGTAACTCCACCCCAATAGAAAAACAATAAAATGATGCAATTATTGGTATATTGAATACTCATTGTTGCTCTTATGTTATGTTTAAATTTATGATAGCATCTTATTACTATATTTATACATTTACAATGTATTATTTATAATCCTATATTTAATTTTTATTATTCAACCATATTTTTCTACAAAAATGTTATTTTCACAAAGTTCAACATAATAACTTTAGTTTCTTAAAACCATTTAAGTAACTGTACTTTAGTGTTCCTTATATATTAAAACACAAATTTTAAATAATTGATAAATAGGTTCAATGTAAACATTGGCTCATCTTAAATACCCTTGTAAAGGCCCTAGAATTTGGTCACATATTTCTTTGATGAACATCATCAATGAGAAAATAAGTCTTTGGGCTAACCATTTCTAAGCCTGATGCTGATGAAAAGTCTTTTCTTTTCTCTTGGTTCTCTCTTATGAAAAGTCATCTGTGTTCTCTTTCTTTAATTAAAAGTTAAAGTTATCTAAGGAAGAAAATTCTTCTGTTTTCCTTGAATAGAATTCCTGTGAAGAACCTGGACTTTTATTTCCATCAGCACTAGAAGCCTAGGTTCTTGCCAGTAAATAGAGCTAAAGCTTCTCACCTCAGTAGTAAGATCTGTCACCAGGAAGACATGTCTCTGAATCAAACAGAATCGTTTTTTTTAACCTATGCAGGTAGGGTACATGTTATGAACCTTTTTCAGAATCAGTTTCATTGATGCAGGTAGGGTACATGTTATGAACCTTTTTCAGAATCAGTTTCATTATGTTAAAATGGGGTTTATACAATTTATATCAGAGGGCTAGAATAACGATTACATAGATGAGGTAGACAATGTTGTGTTTTGTTGTAGAAATTACAGAATGCCAAGAAGGTGGGGAAAGGAGGAGATAGAGGTATTGGTGGTGGGGAAGGTTGCAATGGTGAAGGAGTGTTCTTTTTAGTAACTGAAACCCAACTAGAAACATGTTCATAATCATTGTGCTTAAATAAAGATATTATAAAAAGTGGAAAAGGTATTTGTTATTGTGCATATAACTTGTAGCATTTGAAATATGTTGTGCTATAATAAGATGATATAATATAAAATAAAGCTGACAGTTGCTAATACTAATCTTCAATGCTAATGAACTCAAGTATAGATTTATATGCATTTGTTGTAGGTGCATTGTTATTCATTTTGAAAATCTTGAGGATTGTTAAGTACAAAGACATGAAAAATCACAACACTAGCTACATTGATTAGAGGTTATATAAGATTTTTGAGACTGGGCTTTATTAATTAATTTAGCATGTTTTAGAGCATCTACTAAGATCCTAGAACATTTTATCTCAGAGAACTGTTCTCTCTTGTTATTCTTTGTCCTAACTTGTATTTACCTATGCTTCCTTATTTGAAGCCTGTTGAAAACACTGCAATGTATTTGCCAGTTTTCTGGAAAGTGACTGCTCAGAAAAAAAGAGATATATTGTGTGATAAATTTAGGGAACAGAGAAACATGATGGTTGAATGCTCAATTGCATACAAACGCAATAGAACTAAGTGAATTGCCAGATGGTAAGAGCCTCTTGCTAATTCAAAGGAGTGTTGTTGTTAACTAGAGTTGGGTAGGACTGTGCCCATTGAGTCCTGGTCATACTCAGTGGTCACTTCTAGTGGTGCTTGGGAGACCATTCCTAGAATGGTGACAGGTTCTAACAGGGATGGGCGACATACAAAGCAAGTGTCTTAATACCCATAATATGACTCCAAACTTCTTTTTTGTGTGTGTAATATTGCCTCAAATATCCTGCTTCTTTGCAAAAATTTAGTTTTTCTTGGAAATACAAGGTTATAAAGGCATTTCAAAGTGCAAATGAAGAATGTAAATACTACAGAGTCTACAAAAGTTTGATGTTCAAGTCAAATTTCTTTTCTGCAAAAATAGAAGTGCTCAGTTTATAAGAAGAGTTGAAAAGGAAGAACTTCCAAATCAAGGTTTGGGAAAGTGTTTTACAAATGCTATATATAACATTGCTAATGGTGATATTTAAATTCTCTAAAATTTCTGTAGTTGGTGTCATGTAATAGATGATTATTCTATGTTTATATTAAAATTTTTATATTTATATGTATTAACTATATTTTTCTAATAATATTTGAACTTTCTTGAAAATCTTTTTTATGAATTAAACTTTGATATAAAATATTTTACTCTGATTTCTTCTAGCCAACATTAATAGATATTTCACTTTAGAAGTACTGTAAAGCAAAGATATATCTACTATTTTAGTTATGGCTAATTTAAAAAAGTTTTATCATTAAAGATTAAGTAGTTACTTTTGTATATACAATTTATTCCTTATATTTTCACAGATAAATTGAGAATATCTATTTTGGTTTATTGCTATTTTAATAACTTAATTAACTAAAATACATAGGATAGCATTTTTACATAAATGTAGTAGTGTATTTTCTTTTACTTTAAAAAATTATACCCTAAACAGTAATTTAATTATATTACTAACAACATAACATCTTCTTATTTGTCATTTTATACATAAAGAGTGAAAGTAGTTCTTCAGAACTATTTTCATTAGTTGTTATGTAGAAACTCCTGTCATTTGTTAATGGTGCATTACATATAGATAGGTTTATAGCTAGGTAAAGCTGATTATAACAGTGATATGTAAAGGACAGGTGTTGAAAAATACAAGAATATTCTTTAGTAGAGAGTATTAATTTACTCTAGTTCACACTTTTTACTCATTTACGATATAAACTTGTTTTATACTTACACTTTTTCAGTATTCATTATGTGGACACATTTTGTAACTGAGATTGATGACATATTTGGTAATGACAAAGCCATAAATTTTTAATAAAGTAAAACAAAGGGACTCATAAAAGATAAAAAAACTAAAAGAATTGGATAGATATTTATACTTTCTTAGGTCATCTCTACTTTGTTATGGATGCCTAAAATTATTTGATTAAATTCCAAAGAGAAATATAGACAAAAAATAGGTCATTCAGTAATCTAATGATATTCTCTTTTGATGTATAATATTCTAGAGCTTGATCTTGGAACAATTCCCAGTGGACTATCTACAACACTCTGAGACTATTTTCTTTAGCAGGAACAGTGTTTGTACAGCTAAATTCATCAGAATCTAGAAATGTTTGAGCCAAAAATATGTGTTGGTCTGGTAAGACAAGACCTCTAGTCACTCTGACTTAATTTAGAATTAGAACTGTCCCAAACAATTCATTCTAACAAGTAGAATGCAGAATCTAATTCAGAACAAGAATGCATGAAAACAATTGAGCATTTCTATGTTTACAAATATAGTGAAGAAAGGATTAAAATTACCAAGAGCATTATAATATTATAGAAAATAACGTATCCTGATGATTTTGTTTATTGAACACTCACTCCTGAACATTGACAGCTCTGGTTATGTGTATTCCTAGCATTTTTTGAACTTGGTATCTTTTTTCCTTAACCTCTCATGAGAATCATTTTCTCAAATACATGCTAAATTGTTCATTGGAGAAAGCCTTATATCTTGAATTTCTATCTTTATGGTATTTTTGCCTTGTGAACAAGGGCTCATCAATGTTATGAATGTAATTCCACGTTTACCCAATTTTCTCTCATAAATTCACACAATAGAAGAAATTTTGGCAGTCTAGAAAATTGCTTTTTTTTAGTTACAATAGACTGATAAACTGAAAGAAATCTTTTAAAATAATTCAATACTTGTGATTGTTGCTAAAGTAGAAAGACCTTCCTGACTTTTAGTGGCAAAAGTCATCTAGGTGTTGTGTAGCTATAAAGCTTTGCCCTATTTATTCATATATAAATTATACTGTGGTTATTATTTTCTCTTTATGTTTAAGCTCTCAATCAGTACATACAGACCTAGCCTGAACAATTTTCTCTTTATAGTACAAGGGCTTTTTACTTAACTTTGATTTTGAATTGCTTTATTTGATCTTAATTTCAAAAATGTAAGCACAACTCACCTACATGTTATTTGATGCTCCAAAGTAAATGAAAAAGATTATAAACTGTACATGTAGTACTGGAGTTAAAATTAATTAAGCATTTTAGCTACATATCAAATTTTTTAAAATTGGAAATTAAGTTTTGTTTTGGTCTCATCAGAGAAACATGTATTTTAATTCTCAATATTTCAGTAATTTTATACTCAGTCTCAAGTATCCCAAATGAAATGACAATGGGAAATTGTGAAGTGCAAGATATTAAGCCTGTAAGGCAACAGACTCAGCACATTCATGCCAAGAGGAAAACAAATATATAAATAGAATTGGACTTTATAAATTTGGATGATCTTATTTTCTAAAATCAAAACAGAATAATATATACTGATAATAAGCATACCTCGGGGTAATTTATTTCTATCCCAGCACTCTCAGTGTCTCACAATTCTGAGAAAATACTTGACTTTCTCTAGGAAAAAGTTAAAAAAAATCTGTTCTTAAAAATTTTGTATTTTCAATCTTAATATCACTAGCTGCTTCATTGTATTTTTTCAATCATATTAAAAAATGCCAGAAGTGGGCCGGAGAGATAGCATGGAGGTAAGGCATTTGCCTTTCATGCAGAAGCACGGTGGTTTGAATCCCAGCATCCCATATGGTCCCCCGAGTCTGCCAGGAGCGATTTCTGAGCATAGAGCCAGGAGTAATCCCTGAGCGCCGCCAGGTGTGACCCAAACACCAAAAAAAAAAAAAAAAAAAAAAAAAAAAAGCCAGAAGTTTTACATCCTTAGCTCTTTTACTATTATTCAAACCTGCAAGTTTTCATCTATTCTTGACAAATACATTTTATAACATATCTTAGTTTGAAAATTATTAAATTAAAAATGAGTATAATTCATGATCATACTGAAAAACTATGCCATGAAAAAGATGAATCTAGAGGTTCTCTTAAATCAAAGAAAAATCAACACACAAAACATTCAAATGATATATAAATTATATACATAATAGTTCAGTTTGAAAATAAACTGATGGTGGGCTGGAGAGATAATACATTGACTAGGGTGCTTGCCTTGCTTGTGGTTCGATTACCAGAATCCCATATGGTTCCATATAAATATATACAGTAATTTCTGAGCATAGAGCCAATAGTAACCATGAACATCACCAGCTATGATTCCCCCTACCAAAAAAAAATGGAAGAAAAGAATCTGATAAAAGGCATCATAAATAATTTTTATAGTACATCATCCTAAACTCAGGAAGATTAATCTCTTACTTGAAAATTATGAAGTTTAATTCAGAAAAATGCCCAAAGCCAGGCCATAACTAGATTTCGTTTGGTTTTTGAGTATTTTCATTGAAAGACTTCAATTTTAATACTGGAATAAAATATTCTTGAAGAGGACATATCTGATATTTTAACTGAAGAAATCTTTTTTTATTTATTTGGTTGAGGGGATCATACCTACCTGTGCTCTGATATAAATACTGGTTTCTCTGCTGAAGATCAATCCTGCTGTTAGAGCAGGAATCATACATGGTGCCTGGGATTAAACCTGGAGAATTTTTCATAATTCCTCTCAAGAGATGAATAACTATAAAAACAGTGCTAAGAATTTACTGTTTTTATAATTCAATATAAAATTTGAAAAAATAACAGATGTCTTTGGCAAGAAAGAGCTTACTTCAAATTATAGGCTGATTTTAGGCGTCCTTAAAGCTGATGTGTCACCTAGTTGACTGTTCTTTACTAAAACATAGGAAGAACATTTTAGGAGAAAAGTTAATCTTCTGTATTTTCTGTAACTAAAATTTTACTTAAAATCAAGAATTCTTTATATATCCTTCTATAGATCAAAACAAACTAAGAATTATATTCCAACATATACAAAATTAATACATATGTAATAGTATATAAATTAGTAATGTATATATAAAACATTGAAAGGTAAATATTTTTTATTTCAAAATTTCCTTAGAAGAGTTAAAGTAAAAAGAATTATGAGCTAAATATGCCATAACTTATTTTTGTCTATGGAAATTGCATTCGTCACCCCACTTTCCCTTCCAGCACCCGCCCACCACAAAGCTGACCTCAATAGGTGGAGCAGGTGTCATGAATGCCAGTGAGCTCATGGAGTGCTGATGTTCCCCATTGCAAGTCACTACTATTTTTATTCCTCACTCCCGTGTGGTAACTCAGTACTCTGAGTGTTGACTTAAAAATCTATTTGACTTACATTAAAATTTAACAAAACACAATCGGGTGGGTTTATTTGTTCTTGTTACTGAACATTAAGATGAATAATCTGAGATTAAGAGAAATAATTCCTTAAAAATTGTGTTTTTCTCTTAGGCACACAAGTCTCATACATCTATTTCTTTGTTACATTGATTTAAAAGCCACTTCATACTTATTTAATTTTAATAGCCTCTAAGATTGTAATTCCCATTTTTCATAATTATATCATCTATAAAGTTTGTCTTTTCCATGTTAAGACTTAGGAGACAACTGGGGAGCAAATGACTCTTTCATTGCTTCAGTAAGATTTTCTTTTAATGATTACTTTCTTTATATGTATCATGAAACTTCACTGTACAATTAAGCAAATAAAGCTAAATCACAAATATCTTTATGTGTAGGTAATTATTATTTCTGCTAATTTATAAACTTAATTTCACCTTCACAATTTCAACCTGTATTTTATTAACTGAAGTTACCCAAATATACATTTATTATGGACACATATGGGTGGGGTGGGAAAAATAAGAACTCTCTTCGGAGGTAACTACCTTAGTTTTGAGTTAGCTTTCTAGGCCTATCATTATATTAGTAAGGAGGGACATTGAAAACATTAAAATAAAAGGGTTCCTATTTTTCATTAAATGACTCATACGACTTAGTTCAAGGCTATTGTAAACAAAGCAAAACAAAACAACTGTGTTTTAAATAATTCTTTGTTGAAAAATATAACCAGCTGTGAAATAAATATTCAAAATCAGGCTCAACATAAAGAAATCTAGGTAATTCTCAAATAAAAAATAATCAGTCTCTGGCTCATCATCTGTTCAGTAGTTGACAGAGTGGTTGAAATAGAATGTATTATAACTTATTCTTTAATAGTTTGGGATAATTGTTGCCATCTCATTAATATTAATAACTGTTATTTATTATTTATTAATTAATACATTAATAAAATATTCAATTTTAAATAAAATTTTAAATAACATTTAGTGTTTTATGTACCTAACCAAATTGAAGAGATTGTATATGCCATATTATAGTTTTTTTATGTTAATTAATTGTGTCTTTGAAAACTAAAGAAAGCAGTACACAATTCTTTAAGATATTTTTTGAAATATACCATGCAAACATGTTATTTAGATTACATTCTTACTATTAATTCATTTTTGTACAAAATTTAATGGAATTCATAATTTCCTTAATATCTAGCAAGTATCAAAATGTTTAACATAACTACAAAAATGTGTTGTTATTAAAATGTTTCTTAAGATGTTTTACTATTACATTTGCTCACAGATCCTAACTGAAGTTTGTTATATGTATCAAATAGCAAATAACAACAATAATATAGATATATGTCATACTATGTCAATGGTATGTACATATAGTTGTATATCATATAATAAAATGCTACCCTAGACTCTAACAATATACTTTGTTTTGGGGCCACACCTTGCGATGCTCAGGGGTCACTCATAGCTCTGCACTCAAAATAGCACCTGGCAGGCTCAGGGACCTTATGGGATGCCAAGGATCAAACCTGGGTGCCTCCTGGTCTGCCAATTGCAAGGCAAATGCCCCGACCACTGTGTTATCACTATGGGCTCCACATATTACTTATTATACTCAGGTTAGCAGTCAGTTACTATTCAACTTTTCTAGGCTGAGCTAAGTGGAATATGTTTTATATTTTGGTTTAGGACTGGAGGTACTGATTTTATCAGTAATAAAGACTTTTACTTTTTATTTTTATTTCTTTTTATGATTTCTAGACAAGCTTTAATGGTTTAACAGAGTGAATACAATTTGTGACCCATGATAACTCCTTAAACATTCTTGGTAGGTCAATTATATTTCTAAGGCAGTCTCTCTTTGTTTTGAAAAAAATCCACAGATGTCTGCTATCAAGTCCATAGTATTCTATGACATATTTTTTTCTTTTTGGTTTTGGGTCACACCTGGAAGAGCTCAGGGGTTACTCCTGGTTCTGCGCCCAGAAATTGCCCCTGGCTGGCACTGGGGGACCATATGGGATGCCGAAATTTGAATCACTGACCCTTCTGCATGAAAGGGTAAACACTCTACCTCCATGCTATCTCTCCGATCCCGACATATTATTTTTTAATCTTTTTTAAATTTTATTTAAACACCTTGATTACATACATGATTGTGTTTGGGTTTCAGTCATGTAAAGAACACCACCCATCACCAGTGCAACATTCCCATCACCAATGTCCCAAGTCTCCCTCCTCCCCCCCCCCCCTGTACTCTAAACAGGCTTTCCATTTCCCTCATACATTTTCATTATTAGGACAGTTCAAAATGTAGTTATTTCTCTAATTAAACTCATCACTCTTTGTGGTGAGCTTCCTGAGGTAAGCTGGAACTTCCAGCTCTTTTCTCTTTTGTGTCTGAAAATTATTATTGCAAGAATGTCTTTCATTTTTCTTAAAACCCATAGATGAGTGATACCATTCTGCATTTCTCTCTCTCTCTCTCTTCTCTCTGGACTTATTTCACTCAGCATAATAGATTCCGTGTACATCCATGTATAGGAAAATTTCATGACTTCATCTCTCCTGACAGCTGCATAATATTCCATTGTGTATATGTACCACAGTTTCTTTAGCCATTCGTCTGTTGAAGGGCATCTTAGTTGTTTCCAGAGTCTTGCTGTGGTAAATAGTGCTGCAATGAATATAGGTGTAAGGAAGGGGTTTTTGTATTATATTTTTGTGTTCCTAGGGTATATTCCTAGGAGTGGTATAGCTGGATCATATGGGAGCTTGATTTCCAGATTTTGGAGGAATCTCCATATCGCTTTCCATAAAGGTTGAACTAGACGGCATTCCCACCAGCATGACATTCTTCAAAGAAGTGGATCAGGCACTTTTGAAATTTGTTTGGAACAAAAAACATCCTAGAATAGCTAAAGCAATCATTGGGAAAAAGAATATGGGAGGAATTACTTTCCCCAACTTTAAACTTTACTACAAAGCAATAGTTTTCAAAACAGCATGGTATTGGAATAAGGACAGGCCCTCAGATCAGTGGAATAGGCTTGAATACTCAGAAAATGTTCCCTAGACATACAATCACCTAATTTTTGATAAAGGAGCAGGAAATCCTAAATGGAGCAGGGAAAGCCTCTTCAACAAGTGGTGTTGGCACAACTGGCTAGCCACTTGCAAAATATCCCCAGCTAACATCATATACGAAGGTAAAATCCAAATGGATTAAAGACCTCTATGTCAGACCCAAAACCATAAGATATATAGAACAACACATAGGCAAAATACTCCAGGACATGAGACTACATGCATCTTCAAGGAGGAAACTGCACTCTCCAAGCAAGTGAAAGCAGAGATTAACAGATGGGAATATATTAAGATGAGAAGCTTCTGCACCTCAAAGGAAATAGTGCCCAGGATACAAGAGCCACCCACTGAGTGGGAGAAACTATTCACCCAATACCCATCAGATAAGGGGCTAATCTCCAAAATATACAAGGCACTGACAGAACTTTACAAGAAAAAAACATCTACTCCGACATTTTTTAATGAGTCATTGTGCACTAATTTTGTGTCCCAAAAAGTTTTTAAATTTTTTCTAAAAGAAATAAGTCATTCTTTCGCACAATATCATTAAGTTCCTTAAAAATAAAAGGCACAAGTGATAGATACAAAGTTTTCTAAGGCAGAAAATATATCCCACATTACCCAGAATAGCATTAATCCAAAAGTTTTGTTGAAAATTCTTATTCATTTTCCTAATTAGATTATGACTAATACAATTATGAATCTGACCTTTAGTATGTGTCATGCATTAAATTCAAAACATTGTATAAATCATGTATGACCTAGTTTCTATCACACAAAAAGTATAGGATGATAGATATATCTATATATTGAAATAAACACTTTCTTGGACTATTACAATGTAGAGTTGAAAACTCTAGTTATACATAAGAGAGAATTTTAATGGTAATATTAATATCATTATCAGATACCCAGATACAACTTATGAGAAGAAGAGGAAAAATATTTGGGTGAGAGAATATTCATTTATATTGATTCAACTGGTAAGAACCAGAGCCTGATATCAGACTTATAAAAGTGCTTTTTTAAATGTTATTAAAATGAGATGTAATAATCATATGCCACACTAGCTAGGAATAGTGACAGTACAGAAGATAAGGCACTTGCTTTGTAAATGACCCTTTTGGGTTCAATCCATAACATCCCATTCAGTCTCCATAGCACCACTAGAAGTAATTTGTGAGCATAGAGCCAGGAGTAAGCTCTGAACATGGCTGGGTATTGCCCCTTAAACAAAAAAAATTTTTTTTCAAAGTTCTCAAAAGGAAAATATTGTTAAACAAGAACTTTAAACCCTTTCATGGCTCATAGTCTAAAAAGTCAAGTTTGTATAGAATATGTACATAAAAATAGATTCATAAATGTACTGTAAGATCTCAGGTCAACTTTTATTACCACCCCAGTGCTTACCATAAAAATTATAGCATGGAAAGTTTTACTAAATCCAGAGGAGATATCACCTAAAAATGATATTAAAGGGGATGTAAACAGTATGTAAACAGTATTCTGAACACAATGACAAGAGTGACATGTTAAGATGCCAGATGCATCATCAAAGTCCTACTTTAGTGTGGGCTCTCAGGGGCAATGTTACTGTCAAGTCAAAATACAGCCCTAGACAAGGCATGGGGTAGGACATATGTCCCTGTTTTCTACTTTCTTCTTTGGGATTCTCTCTGAATGGTGTCAGGCTATGCTCCACAGCAGACAAGCAGAGTCCTGTCAACAACGCTGGGTTTTGCTCTTTGCAGTGATCTTCTCCTCACTCAGTTTAATCTTGTCTTCATCCTTGTCTTCCTTGGGGAAGCAATGTTGGCTTGTGAGAATGTTTTCCACTAGGAACCGTGCAGCTTCATTGATGTTTATGTTACCCGTTGCAGAGGTTTCAAACCACCCAGAGAAGCCATGTTCTTTGCAGAGCATGTCCATCTGGGGAGGGATCTGGCCATTGTCTTTTTTCTGGTCACATTTGTTGGCTAGAAGGACGGCTGGAATAGGGTTGCCGTTTGGAAGATGGACTTAACTATCCAGGTCACTTTTCCACTTCAAAATAGCCTCAAATGTGGAACTTCTTGATATATCAAAGACTATAAAGGCACCTTCAGCTTCTTTGTAGTATACTCGGGTCATGTTGCCAAACCGCTCCTGCCTGGCTATGTCCCAGAGCTGCAGGCGCACGAGAGTGCGTGGGTCCCAGGTGAGCATCTTGAGTGCGAAGTCCACGCTGATGGTGGCGCGGTAGTGCTGCAGGAAGAGCTGGTGCACGTAGCGCCGGATCACACTCGTCTTGCCTGCGCCCAGCTCACCCACCACCAGCACCTTCAGCAGGTGCTCGCGGGGTGAGCCCGTGGCCGTGGCCTGGTGCGTGGTCATAGGCCACCGTGGCTGCTGCGTCTCCTGCGAGCCCAAAACGTTATTTTTAATGTGTGAGGTTCTGACTTTGCCCCCTATTGCCTCAAAACAAAACTAAACAAAACCAAAAATATTAGATTATAGTTTGGGTTCATCAGATTCAAATCTCCTTAGCTTTTGGAGTCATCATGTGCTACTCACTTACCTTGAGACATTTAAATACTTAATTAACTTCAAGTATAAATTCTGCTTTTGTCACTTCTGCTAATTCTCCTTCTAGTGAAACAAACCACATGGCTGAAGCTAATATTATTGAGATGGGTGAAATGTGTCCTGTTCATTCACCTAAAATATACATCAAAGTGATATGGCGAAAAACATGCATACACATAAACAGTAAAATATGAATAAAATGAGTCCCTCTACTGCAGTATTTATGGAATGTTTTCATGAGCCACCATTTTAGAGTTGCAAATAGATGGTCCTAGGTGACTGAGTAATGTCAGTGAAATGTGGTTTGTAAGAGATAAATACCAAGTCCAGGTTCGGCACTATAAAACCTTTCATAATTTTCTCCCTGATCTTTCCTTACTCATCTAGTTACCCAATAATCCCTCATTTTACATAATGGAGTTTCCTAAGTAGTTTCTATGACAATAGCCGTAAATACATTATACATGAATATTTTCTAATTTATGGCATTATTGATAATTGTAGACAGTCTGTCAAGTCTAACTCTGTAATTCTTAAAAAAAAACCTGTCATAAATATTCAAATGTCTAAAATAATTTTACTTATGAGTCAAATAGGAAGTGAGATTGATCTTCAGCAATTCTGGGAAGAATGCGGTAGATCTAACAGGACATGTCTCTGGAGGCACAATTTTTGAAAGCTTGAAGAAAGTATGTGGTTACAGATACTTAAAAAATAGTTCTACAGGGGCCGGAGAGATAGCGTGGAGGTAAGGTGTTTGCCTTTCATGCAGAAGGTCATCAGTTCAAATCCCGGGTCCCATATGGTCCCCCGTGCCTGCCAGGAGCAATTTCTGAGCCTGGAGCCAGGAATAACCCTTGAGCACTGCCGGGTGTGACCCAAAAACCACACACACAAAAAAATAATAGTTCTACAAAATGGTCAGATGGATCTTGGATCACATAAGTATTTAAAGGTATGCTCACATTAAATTTGACAGAAATGTTGTGGGAAGAAATTGAAGATCTATATGTAGACTTGATTTCTTAATCTTATCACTTATTTCTACACAAATGAAGATGTATCACAAAGAATTGTGTCCTTCCCCATCTCAGATATTACCTAACTAATGACTTTTGGTGAACATCCTTTTTAAAAAATCTGCATTATTTTCTACAAATGAGCTTTTATTGTGATGGATCTTGATAGTGATATGAAAACTGCTCCTTAAACTTTCAAAGTTTGAGTTCTAGTTAGTGGCCATCAGATGAGAAAGGTATGAAGGATTGATATGGACATAGTAGATATCTGTATTTTTTAATGATTGTCACCTGAAATGCACATAAAGTAAAAATGCCGTTACTTTGGTGAAAAAAATGTGAATATATATATATATGTATATATATATATGATGTAAAAAAAATAGAGTGTTAGACCTGCACTTTTTTCATCGAGTGCTATATAACTAATGCCAGATGGTAATTTGACAGTATCTGAAATGATGCTGTGTGACAGTACCTATTGTGATGATCAGAATTTATGCTTCAAAGATTTTATGACTTGCAGAAGATGCCAAATTTTAATCTTACCAAAAAGATTATGTTCACTTGAAATGCAACTTAAAATATTCAAGTTTACCATGATTTATTTCAACATTGGAATACTGTATGGAGTTTGAAAATGTAGGCTATAGTATAACGATTATTTGAGTTGGAAATATATATTTTTCTAAGTAGAAATACATGGGTACTTAAATATTAATTTAAGTGATTCTTCTCACTTTTTCATAAAGTGCCTTGATTTAGATCTGATGTCCTTCAAGCAATGGGATCTTTTGTAAACTTTTCCACCTCTAGTAATCGCTGAGGGGCCAGAGTTTCAAGCTTCCTGAAGCTGAAAAACCATACTTTAAGGAGTAATTAGGAGAGGTCATTTGTACCGCTGGTGTCCAGATGGCTTTGAAAATTTAAAGAAGCTTGGTGTGGAGGCTGTTTGAAATCAAGGGCAGATTAGAAACCATATGGGACTGTTTTAGTCCAGAAAAGTTAAAATTTACAAAGATAAATGACTGAAAACAAATCCACTTTTGGGCAGTGACTAAGAGAAGAACTATCACCGAGAGTTTAGAATACTGGTCTTGGCTTCTTATAAATGTGAATTGTTCCTTGCTCCTCCCATCTACTCCCCTTTCTTGACCCCCTGTGACCCACTATTACATTGTTCCCAGCTGGCTTTTTATTTTTTCTCTGAATGGAGACTTTATAATTTTGTTGATTACTGTCTGTGGTGCAGGGACCATTACTGTCAGGTCTGTTGAAAGGCTGCCATGAAAAGGGTCAGGCTACTCATTTGTTTTTTATGGAACCTCCTCTCTACATTGGCAAAAGCCTTAAATCATACCCTTGTTGTATTAGACAAAGCATTAGAGGGAAAAAAATGAGTATTTAAAACTGGAGAACTTAAACATCACTCAAATAATCCCTAACAGAATTGTTTATTTTACTCTCACCTTTAATCACAATTAGAATTATTCTTTATTCACAAATACAGTGAATCTCAGCTTTTAGCTGAGCATTTAGTGGAACATCTACCCAGTAAGCTTTGCTTATGTTGCAGACAGCTACCCTGAGGAGTGATTTGAATTTAAATGTGATTCCCTTATTAGTTTCTGCTAACTGCAAATATCCCAGGCACTTAATTAAGTGGCTGAGTAATGTATGAATGCTCACTTCTGCTTGTCATGCAGAACAAAGTGATGTATTTATATTCCATGCACAATATGAAATTTAATGACACGGGCAACAGTAATTTAGAAAATCTTTGTTTTTATTGTTCTTGTTTTTGCTTAAGCAATTTCTGCTCTTTGTCTTAGTTTGGCCTGGACAGTGATAGAAGACTAGGTCCAAATGGTAGGCACTGGCAGGTGACATTTTCTAATAAGGTTTTTTTTGTGTGTCATTTAATAGCTTATATTTTGGATGGGATTTTAGTCACTATATTATTTTTGCTTTTATGCCTTACTCTAATTGTAATAACAGAAAAATTATTTTGGGGGAACATTTAGCTTTTGAAACTAAAGTAATATATTTTTCTAAAACTTTATTAAATTGGGCTGAAAAGTTAAAAAATAAAATAAAATGATTAACAAGATCAATCTGTACTATTTTTATTTTTACTATTTTTATGCAATCAGGATAAAATCATGGGCCAGCAAATATGTTGAAGTCAATTTTTCTTTTCTTATTTTTTTTGTTTGAGGCCAATTTTTCTGATGAGTGTATCATAAAGCTTTTCTTGCATCTGAAGATTATTAAAAATAATATATCTTTTGTTTAGGAATATTAAATCCAAGATTATGAGTAAAAAAATTAGATGCATTAAGACTTGTATCTGAAGGTTTTTAAAAATAATACATTCTTTTATTTTATGAATATTAAATCAAATATTATGGAGAAACAATTAGACCCAATTCTAAGCCTAGCATCCCACTTTTTCTCTATCAACTATTTTAGATCTCTCTTAAGCCTACTCAGTACTCTCAAAATTTCTGAATAAAATGTTTATATTTTGTCATTTTGAAACTGGACTTTGCATCTGTTTGGTGTTTTGGACAGCTGTGAAGACGTCAGATGGTGCTATTGTTGTGCAAAGCAGAAGGAATTCATGTCCTCTCCATTACAGCTCCTTTGCTCAATGCAAAGGGTTGGGTAGCACTTTAATTAGCTCCTCTGCCTCTCTGTTCTGGAAATCCTAACCTCAATTAGTGAATTCCTTTATTTAGACAGTTTCATTTGTTTCTTAATGGACTTAGGGTGAATGATGAATTGGGCCAAAGTTGTAGCATATTATTTTATGGTATAAAATGCATTTCATATCCCGGATCCTCTGCCATAAGAAAACAACACGAGTCATCTGAAATTTATCATTCCTGATAAGAGTGGGAACTATGACAATTACGTGCTCCAGCTTTTGCAAACCTGCATCATCTACTTCTTGTATCTGCCACCACACTCCCTATGTCCACACTCTTCCAGAATGATGTCTGGGAGAACATTGCCACACAGTTCGTGTGAGAAAGGCCCTACTGCGTGGTACATTCTTGGCAGTCTTTGTTCTTAATGTTTCAATAATCATAAATCACCACTGTGGTGTGTAAAGTGATTTCTGCATTCTGCAAAATTACAGCTCTATTTGAAAATTTTCAGTCTTAGTTTTCTGCTCCCTCTTATCTGAGCCCTCATTTTAAGTGTACTGACAATTCACTGAGCAAGGGAGTCGGGAAGAACTGGGAAATGCCAGCCAGCAAAATGCCAAGAGCTTTCTTTCCTTCCTCATGTTTGTGCCCCTGACTTTGCTGGACTTAACTCTTGCTGGCTCTCAAATCAAATTTCTTCTTTCAGCCCTTTCAGCCATTCTGACCTCACCATATGCCCCTGACTGGAGAGAAGCCCAGGTTGGCTCTTTCAGATTAGAATCCACATATGTTGAATAGAGGAACACCCTGGAAGGCAGCTGACACCATTCCTTTAGCCAACATCCCCTTCAGCAAAAAGAAAGTTGCTCCTTTTTGCAAGCTAGTATGCTGCTGACTGTTTTTGAATTGCAGCTAAAAGTGATCAGTGGCAACTCACCTTTAGCCACTCGCTACAGCGTTCAGCTGGTGAGGCTTCTCTGTCTTGACAGAGAAGCAGTCTTCTCTCTTCCCTTCTCTGCCCCCACCTTTGTATCAGGAGCAGCATCTCTCAATATTCAACTAATCAGCAGTGACAAGCCCCCTTTGACTGCTCACTTCTCTAGCAAGGCTTCAAGCTTTTAGGCATCGAGATTAGTGAGGCTCTCTTCTGGGTGGGCCAGTTTGTTTCTCAGTGACATGACAGCATTGCCCAGGGGGTGCACTGGGCGAGGCTTGTCAGTCGAGATATAATTCTGCTCTTTTGATGGATTTTCTATTTACTACAAACTGAAAAGACTAGAAATACACATCCTCTACCTCCCACCCCGTCTCTTTGTAATCACATCGAATTCTCTTGGACTTAAACATTCGAACATAACATGACAGCAGACTACTAGCATTGAAAATATACTTAAATTGTTCACCCATTGCATTCATTCATCTTATACTTAAATTCTAGCTATAATGTCTCTTTAAATGTAAAATAGCCTAGTTCTTCTTTTTTTTTAACAGAAGACTTATTATCTAAAAGCACACAATTTTGATTTTGGATAATGCTGTTAAATAAGGTCTTTCTAATTCTAGCATAAAGACTGTACACACCACACACACACACACACACACACACACACACACTGTGTCTGTGCCACAATCTCATCTCACTCCTCTTCTTAACTACACATTTGAAGTTTGGAGCATAAGTACAAGACTTATTGATTCTTGTTAAATCCCAGCTCTTACTTTCCACAGCAGACTGTCAAGATATTTTTTATTCTTATCTGATTACAAGTTATTCATTCTGTCCTCCTGATGTGACATCTGCAAGTGTAATTGGCTGACACGTGCATACTGAGAGCCTGTATAGCAGAGTACTTAAGAGATATTCTGATGGGAGCAGCTTAGGTTCCAAGGTTGGCGTTGCGTTATAACCAATTGTAGAAATCTGGAGGCAATTATCAGAACTTTTTGAGGCTTTTTCTATATAGTCTTACCTATTTTCAAGGGTTACCCCTGACTCTGTACTCAGTAATCACTTTTGGCAGAAGTCAGGGCACCTGGGGATAAAACTTGGCCAGGCCATGTGCAAGGTAAGAAGTGCCCTAACCCTGGGCTGTTCTATCTCTCCAGCATTGAATTTTTAATTATACATTTACCTCCTTGAAACTTAGTATTTAATTTTAAAACAAAAATATACAGTACCCTGGAAATAGTTTGAAAATTGGGGTGCATTCAAAGATTAGATCTCTGGCACTTTATGGCACTACAATATCACTGAGTACAGCTCTGTAGTTCCTAGAACAGTTTTGGTCATCCCAGCACCACAATGCTCAAGGATAGCCACATCCTGGGACCCTCAGAAGGCCAGATTGGAAGAAAATCAAGAGTGGCCCTCTGGGCTTCCTAAATATGACTGTCTGCCACCCAAGCTTCCTTCACTCAAGAAATACAGAATAGATTTTGAATTATTTTCCAAATAGTTTTGGGAAATATCACATACAAAAGAAAGTCATATCACTATTAAAAACAATTTTCTTAAGGTATGGTTAACATGTAAAATCTGTGCCTATTTAATAAATGTAATGTAATGTATGTTTGTGGGTACATATGTAACAATCATCTTCAAGACTATAGATTATCACTGACACGCTGAGGAAATTACTCAACCATCCTCATGTTGGTAATATTTTTATTAAAGTTTTTTATTAGAAGAATGTATCTGATAGCAGTACTTTATAGAGTGACTTTCAGGAGTATAGAAAACAGTATAGAAATGATACAAAGTCTATTGTATAGATCTGAGATTTAATGGATGCTTTTTTTAAATTTGTATCCCAGATTCAAATTGAGTACTAAAATGTTTATCAGGAATAATATAACACCACAGTATTTTAATATATATCTAGATATTTTTCAAGTTTTCTGTCATCTGCATTGTGAATTTCTGATCACCTATCACGTTAATAATTTTTTTTTGGTTTATGGGTCACACCCAGCTATGCTAAGGGATTACTCCTGGCTCTGTGCTCAGAAGTGGCTCCTGGCAGGCTCCGGGGACCATATGGGGTTTGTCCTGTGTTGGCTACATTCAAGGCAACACCTTACCGCTGTGTTATTGCTTGGCCTCCACATTAAGAATTTTATTTTATCGCTGACCTAAGCGATAATGAAGCAGGCAGACACTTGCCTTCCTGGCTTTGATCCCCACCATCTCATATGATCATCTGAGTCTGCCAGGAGTAATTTCAGTGTGCAGAACTAGAAGTAGCCTCTTGAGCATTGTCACGTGTGTTCCCAAAACAAAACAAAACAAAACAAAACAAAGCTGATATGCATTCTTTAAGCTTTTTACCTTAAGTATTATTTTAGAATGTTGATAGTTAAAAGTTATCATTCTAAAAACTTTGTTTTCAAGGAAGAGGAAATAGTGACAGCAATTTTTTAAATAATTTTTATTGTGACCAAAGTGAATTATAAATCTTTCACAGTAATATTTAAGGTACATAGTGACAATGAATTAGGGCTATTCCCAACACTCAGTGTTGTCTTCCCTCCACCCCTGTTCCCAGCATGCATTACATGTTTTCCCCTTGTACCCCTTGAAACGCTAGTGTAACAGGTCCCCTTTAAATATAGCTTGTTGTAGATTGGGTGTCAATTCTGTTGTCACTAATATTGAGTTTGGTGTTTAAGTCTGATAATATTTTATTTCCACTCAATGTTCATATGACTGTTTGTTCCTGGGACCATCCATTTTTTCCTCCTCAATTTATGAGGCAGAACAAGATGATTCAAGTTCTGTGGTTCTGTTGGAAAAAAAAGAAAAGAAAAGAGAAGAAAAAAAAGCTGGGAAGAGTCTATCCAGACTATAAATATTGCTATTTATTGCTATAAATATCAATTTGCAAGAAGAAAAGAAATCAGCCTGAGTGGTGGCACAAATGGTAGGGCATTTGCCTTGCACACACTAACCTAGGATGGACAGTGGTTCAACCTCCCAGTGTCACATATGGTACCACAAGTCAGGAGCCATTTCTGAGCACATAGCCAGGAGTAATCTCTGAGCATTAACAGGTTTGCCCCCCCCCCCAAAAAAAAACCCACAAAAAAGTAAAAAAAGAAATGACAAAAAGAAGAAAACAAAACAAAACAATAAAACAAGCAATGGCCAAAAACACAACAGCAACAAAACAGCAACAACAAAACAACAAGAAAAAATAGGACAAAAATGGAAGGAGGGCTGGTGTGGCAAGGTTTTGTGGTTTTATTTATTTATTTTTTTGTTTTTTCGGGCCACACCCGTTTGATGCTCAGGGGTTACTCCTGGCTAAGTGCTCAGAAATTGCCCCTGGCTTGGGGGGGGACCATATGGGATGCCGAATTGTGGTCGCGATCTTTCCTTGGCTAGCGCTTACAAGGCAGACACCTTACCTCTAGCACCACCTCGGCTGCCCCATGGTTTTAATTTTGTGGGTTTGTCTGTGTGTGTGTGTGTGTTTGTTTGTTTGTTTTTGCATAGAAACAGTAAGTATTGGGAAAATAAGAAAGGGAATTCTCTTGGCCTAAGAGATATAGGTTTTCTCAACCCTTGAAGCATACTGTCATGGGAACAACTACAGGCTCCATACTCACTCATTTACACACCCAAAATGTCTTTTTATGGAGCCAGGAAACTTTCCACTCAGATGTGGATGACAAAAATCAGTCCTCTGTAGCTAGAGATGTTGGTATTTGCACAGGTCAGAAGACGAAGTCTAGGATAGACTCTTTCTTTATGGTTCTAGAAGTTCTGCTCCATCATGATTGTTGTAATCAGTCTTTTGCGATTAGTGATCTTAGTTTTTGCACAGATCCTAGGATGAAGCCTAGGATAGAGTCTTCCCGTATGGTTCCAAAAGTTCTGCTCAGCCACAATTGTCAAAGTCAGACCTCTGGAATTAAAGATCTTGGTTTTTGTACAAATTCTAGACCAAAGCCTAGGCCAGATCTTTTTTATTAGTCCCAGAAAAAGTTCTGCCCAGTTGGGGTTCTCAAAGTCAGTCTTCTGTAGTTAGTGATCTTGGGTTTTGCACAGATCAAAGTGTGTTTTCTGATTTCATCTTACTGTTAGATGATGAGGTAGGGAAACTTGCTCTTAGATCAAGTTGTAATTGTTTCCTCGCTGTCAGGATGTCATTTCAACTTGGCACAAATTGGTGCCGGAGCGGTATTAGAAATTCCCCATGGAGAATTTGATTACTGGTTCTTTTGCAGGGAACTGTGTCAGTTCTACATTTAGGATCTGGGGTTTGGGGTTGGACGATCTCTGTCCAATCACATGGAATCTAAGTCAGTCTTCATGACACATGTTCAGTGTGGGAGGCGCCCCTGTATTATGAAATGAATGTGTTCTTATCCTTAAAGAGCTTGTTTCTATACTTAAAATTTACCCCCCTTTTAGTATGTCTTTACAAAAGGGAATTGTGCAATATTATAATGCTGGTGCATTTGGTGGTAAGAATGATCGGCTACACAATATCTGTACCCTGGTTTTGACCTGAGCTTTTATCTCAAGCAAGACTTTTTCTTCTAGGTTTTCATGTCAAGCCAAACCAAAACAGGTGAAGCTAAAATATATATATATATATATATATATATATGTATGTATGTATATATGTATGTATATATATGTGTATATATATGTATATATACACATGTATATATATAATAGAAAAATTCATTTAAATAAATTTAAAAAGTAATAAAAAAGGATAGAGGTGGCTACCTTTACATTTGGAAATTAACACACTATGAGGTATTACTATAGAGGTATTAAGCATACAAAGGAAATATAGGTCCCCATTAAATCTTTTGAGATATACTCGTGGGGGTTGGGATCCAGGGCACATTTTTATCCCACAAGGTGGTCTTGTTGAGATTGAGAAATGGTTTGCAGCATTACGAGGTCAGGTAGTGAGTGACAGCAATTTTATCTCAACAACCCAATTTTGTGTTTTTTTTTCAGTGCCTGAGAGTTAGAGAAAGTATTTAGTAAAATTAAAGTGAAGGAACGGAAAATATTTTATAGTATCTCAGAAAATACATGTTCAATATTGTTTGTGAAGTACTTTTAGTAACTATTAAGGCATAAAACAAAATAAAGAAAATTTATTGAGTACTATGTTCTAGCAATTGTTTGAACTCATTTCATACACTTTATTTGTATGCCTTTAAAAAACAAACTTATGATATATAGTGACATTGTTATCATTATATATTGTATAAAACTATAGATCACATAAAGTAACTTTTCCAAGAGGACAATTTGAAATTTGACTGTTACAAACTTGAGAAATATGTGTGTCTTATAAATAAATCAAGTACAACAATCATTAAATTTGCTATTTAATAAATTAGTGACTATAGTTAATTTACTTTTTATTAACTATTGTAAGGGGAAACATACTGAAGATTTACAAAACATAATTTGTACGTAAGTAGGTACAAACTATACAAATATATATAAAGTTAGGTAAATTGTTTTTTTTTTTTTTGTTTTGTAACTTATTGAGATCTCTAGAAATTAAACTAGTGGAGGTGATAGTAATAATGATGGTATTTTAATAGGAAGGAATGCGGAGCATAATGGCACTAATTTCCATCTAATTTGAGTTTAGTGACATCTTTTAGACTAATCATGGTAAAAATACTATTGGTTAATGTTTTCTGATTCAAAAAGCAAACGACAATAGTCTACTCGAAATTTCATTCTTTTTAGATAGCTTTAAAGGACAGATAAAAATCACAATTATAAATTTCATTGGGCTAAGTGCTAAAGGAATTTTATTGAGAAAAACTGTGCCCCCACTATTCTAAACTCTGCTTATTGGAGAGAAAGATGTTAAAAGCTTTCTTACCTCCTAGTTTAAATGTCCCTTAGACTTCTGACAAGCCTCAGCAGAATTCTCACTATCACAAATTGACTAAAGAAGAAGCAATGCTGGCAAAACTGCTTTTTCTTTCCTCTTTCACATGGTGTGCAGCACTTTCTATGTCTAAGTTTATTTCTGACTGTAATCCAAGTGTCTTATCTTAGTTTATATTTATATCATGTAAATTTTAATATTCTAAATTAAAATTGCTAATGTATATAGAAATTAAGAATATTAATGAGCCTGTGCATATTTACCTTTGAGGATATGGGAATAGATTCTTCCTGCTGCAGAGAAACAAAAGCATTTCCTAAATTAGAAAAAAATACCTAATTTTTAATTAATACTAAAAGCCTTAAAATATGTTTATCACCTTGCAACATAAAGGCACCTCTAAAGTTGTAAATTTAGTCAAGCTTTAAACAAAGTATTTAGCATGTTTTACAAAATTTACTTGTTTGAAGAGTTTAACTCGACAAGAATCAATAGTAAATCAAGCAACACCAACCAAAAGTGGATAGGATCCTTACTCATCAAAAATAGAGGAGGGACTTCCAAAGGGTAGAACAAAGAAAAACTGTTTGGTTGACTAGTGCTTAAGTAGTTGCTTTACTTGGAAACTCCTACTTGTCTGTGGCTAGTTGTTTTTGTTTTTCATATACATGTGGATTGAAACTGGTTTTAGTTTTGCTCTCAAAGTGGCCCTCAAATGGCCTCTTTATATAATTGTTTAATGCTGCAGGTGTGGGGAATCGAGAAAAGATTTGGCTGACAGTTTTCTTCCTTCACTGAGAACAATAAGATGAGACATTTTAAACTTTACATTGCACTGAACATGCTTCTTTTGTAAACATTTTGAATTTGTTTGAGTCCTAGGAGATTTTAGATTTTAGATTCATAGTCTCTAAGTTAAGTGCTTAAGTGTTACTTTACCCACACTATGCCAGGACCAAAGAGGGTCAATCTTACCTTCCAAATGGAATTTGGAGTTCTGACCCAGTAACTTCATTAACCTAAAAGCTGCTAATCCAAACTGGCATCAGTTTTAAGCCTGAGCCTTAAAAAATATCATACTTCATCTGTAGCAGATGAAAAATATACATCCAGCCTAGTTAGATTTGAAAAATACCATTCCACTCTTTAGCAACTTCCAACTTCCAAGAATCAGTCTCAATGTCTCTTTCCCTCTCTGATTTTTCTCACCCCTCCCCAAGACACCCTTCCCAGCCATTTCCCATGTATTTAATTCTCCTTGCATCTTAATGCTGACTTCCCATAAAGGTTAGGAATATTTAAAGTCAAAATATATTTTAGTACATCAAACTCAAAATTTATATTAAGAGAGCTTTCCCATAATTGTTAACAGTCCCTCCTTAATTAAACATACACATAACCCCCACAAATATACAAATGTGCACATATTTTATTTGAATAGACATAAGACAAAAATATGCTAGAAGGCTGCTCTGTTTATGTAATTCTGCAAAGCCATCAAATAAAGCTATGTTTCTAACTTTTATTTTTTAAGAATGTATTCTTATTTTTCTTGTCAGAAATAATTGAAGGGAGTACTGAGGTATGATTTTTTTCCCATTTTGTTCCAACATAGAGGAATAAATGTAAATTTTAATATCTCCCTGAAAGAAAGCAGGTTAGTTTTCTTTACTATAATTTATTTATTTTATTTTATTTTTCTATTTAATTCATAGCTTAAGGGTAATTATGAAGGAAGTATCTAAGCAGAGTTTTTATTTTTCTGGATATAGGGTGAGAGTGAAAGGCTTTGCCCTGGTTATTTCCCACTGGATATATTTGAGTGCTCTTGAAGGAATATTCTATATTCATTTTTCCTTTGGCTTAGAGTTTAGTGTGACTCCCCCCACCCCAAGCCCTCCAGACAGAGCAGCAGTTTTCTCATACTATTTTCAGTGATTGTTTTCCATAATTAAATTCATGTTTTTCTTCTCCTGTGGAGGGATTTTATAAAATAAGAGACAGCTTCCATTAATATTTATCATTTATATTTCACATTGGCAAACACAAACTTATGTATTATGCTTCACTCTCTGTTTTACCTCTTGTGCTATCTGTACTCGCCTTTTACATATGGTATCTTACACATAATAGGTGGTTTTGTTTTTTGTCTCATTTTTACAATATTAAATTAAAATGCAGATATATCTAAGTACATTAATTATCTCATTTCCTATAGGCCTTTTTTCAACAGTAAATATTGCTCTGTAGTCAGATTTTCTTTCTAAGTCACTCTATCCTTTCTCTCATTTGGCCTTGTCTGCCTTCCCTACAAAAACACTTCTGAGAAGTTTCTCTTCTAATCGTAGTTATCTTTTTCTTTCTATTCCTTGAGTTGTGTGTGTTTGGTTGTTGCAGTAGAAATTAATTTTATTTTAATTTTTGTTATTAGAGTAATCTCTTCAAATAAGTTGCATGACTTAAAAAGAATAAGTTTTTCTTTGCTGCTTTGATCAGAGAAGCAAATGTAATTTAAATAAAATGTAAGTACAGGCTTTTATTTGGGTGTTACTAGTTTTTAAAATTCATAATTGTTCATCATATTAAAAAATGGAGAAATGTTATTTTGTATCAGAATATTTACTTCAAATATATAACTTCATGATTGTGGAATAAAATAATTAAACCATTGTGAATTTAATAATTAAAATTCATTACTTTTTATGATTATAGTGTCCAGAGCGGTGGCACTAGAGGTAAGGTGTCTGCCTTGCAAGCGCTAGCCTAGGACGGACTGCGGTTTGATCCCTCAGTGTCTCATATGGTCGCCCAAGCCAGGAGCAATTCTGAGTGCATAGCCAGGAGTAACCCCTGAGCATCAACAGGTGTGGCCCAAAATTTTTTTTATGATGCTAGCTAAGCTTTATAATGCATATTTTTTGTGTATTAATTTTTACTCAGGTATATTATTTTAAAAATTTTAGAATTGCTGGATACCAAAAATCATAAGTGTTAACAGGTTTGCAATCATGTTATCTGTGCAGTTTAAAAATCATAACAAATGCATAATAATTGCAACAAAATTAAACAAAAAATTCAATAAAAATAAAGAAAAAATAGCTCATAGGAGAGAGCTTAAGGGATAAAGTGCTTGTGCTACAAGTATAAACCCTGGGTTTAATCTGCCACTCTAAGCACGTAAGTACTTTAAAAAAGAGAATTAAATATAAGCACTTAACTACTTTTAAAAGAGCTAAGTACTTCCTAAAGAATAATTATTATATGCAAATAAAATGTATTTTTTATTTGTTTGGGGTCTTACTTGACAATTTTCAGGACTTTACCCCTGGAGAAATCAGGGTACGTATGAGATGTGGGGGATTGAACCTAGGTTAGTAGCATGTAAACTAAGTGCCCTATTATTGCTCCAGCCCCTAAATGTACTTTTATATTAAATTAAACAATACATACCAACTGTCATTTTCAGAATGTCATATTTAATATTTTTTTTTAGGGGAGAGGGTTACACCCATTGACGCTCGGGGATTATTCCTGGCTATGCTCTCAGAAATTGCTCCTGGCTTTGGGGGACCATATGGGACACCTGGAGATAGAACTGCAGTCTGTCCTAGGATAGAGCTTGCAAGGCAGATGCCTTACCTCTAGCGCCACTGCTCCGGCCCCTTATAATTTTAATTCAACATGAAGAAATTTGATAGATGTTAATTTTTGTTTGTTTGTTTTTGGGCCACACCCGTTTTGACGCTCAGGGGTTACTCCTGACTACGCGCTCAGAAATTGCCCTTGGCTTGGGGGGACCATATGGAACACCGGGGGATCAAACTGCTGTCCGTCCTATGCTAGCGCTTGCAGGGCAGACACCTTACCTCTAGCACCACCTTCCCGGCCCCAGATGTTAATATTTTTTAAAATTAAAAAAATAATTCCAACAAGGCCATGCTACCAGAGTAAGTCAAAAAGTCATGAGCAGCTTGAATTATTGTCCTTCCTAAGAATAAAGAGGAACTTCCCTTCTTCAGAAGAGAATAAAAGTAAATAGGAAAGTTATAATTCTCTTTGGATCTGGTACTAACCAGGTGCCCAAAATTTTACCTTGCTTCTGAAAATAAGTATCCAAGAAAGCCAATTATGTATGGGCTAAGTAAGATAAAAAGTCTTGAATTAGAACACAAAAATATCTGAGTTCACTAAAAGTAATCACTTTTTATAGAAACAAAATAGTCTAACACTGAATGAAGAAGATGATAGATATCAACATAAGGATTAATAAACAAGTTAATACATTAAATTAAAAATGGAGAGAAATGAGAAGAGATATCTTCAAAGAATACATATAGATGTCTGAGCCATAAATAAAAAATACTTTGCATTTCTTATCAGAGAAATGCAAATCACAACAACATGAAATACCACCTCACATCTGAGAGATTGGCACACATCACAAAGATTTAAAGCAACCAGTGTTGTCATGAGTTTGGGTGTAAAGGAAAGCTCTGCACGGTTGGTAGGAATGTTAACTGGTTCACCATTTTTGGAAAACAATGCAGACACTTCTTAAAAAAAAAACCCTAATATTAAATCTTTCATATAACTTACTAATCCCACTTAAGGGTATCTGTCCCAAGGCCCAAAAAACTTCTCAAAAAACTTGTGGTCCTATGTTTATGACAATATTATTCACAATACTCAAAAACTGGAACTAACTCTAGTTATAGGTCTTGGTTTATGTATACATCACTGGATAATAAAACAATGATGCATATATACACAATGAAATACTACTGAGCTAAAAGAAAAGTAAAACATGCTATTTGCTTCTATGTAAAGGAAACTGGAGTGTTACATGCTGAATGAAGTGAGTCAGAAGGACAGATAGTTATACAGAATCATCTCACTCATATGTGGAATATAAACCCCCAGAATGGTGGGCAACAAATGGCCAAAACAACTAAATCTAAGAACTGATTTACAGAACATAGTCAACAGAGCATTGAGACAGATTGTGTGGTAGTGAGAAAAATGAGGTTGGAGGTGGAAAAGCATGACAAGGGAAGGGGTGATATTTTGACAGCAGTAGAAAGATGTATTAGAATGGAAGTTTTATTGTTAGAATATGGTTTACTATAAAATTATAATCATAGTGACTAAAATAAATTATTAACATAATAAAAAGTAAATTAAAAAGTAAAATGGTGGTACATCATATTAATATTTACAGTAAATGTAGATCACCTAATCATACCATCTTAAAGAAAAGTAGAGGAAGTAGATTAAAAAATGACATGTAGATTAAAAAGGACTTCATAAGTTGTTCAGTCTGTGGTAATTTGACATGACATACCTAGAAGCCAATTAAATTAAATCAATTAATAAAGCTTTAGCATTTTCTAGGGTCTAACTTATATTTTTTATTCCTACTTTAATTGAGTTCTTTTTATTTTTTGGGTCACAATCAGCAGTGCTCAGGGATTATTCCTGGCTCTATGCTTAGAGATCATTCCTTGCAGTCTTCAGGAGATCATATGACAAGCCAGGATGGAACCTGAGTTGTCTGCAGACAAAGCAAATGCCCTACCCACTGTGCTTTCATTCCAACCCCTTTAACTGAGTTCTTATCAAAAGAGTACTCTGGATTTTCTTTTATATTCAATCTGACAGTCTACCTCTTATCTAATTGTTATCCCATATATATTTATTAGATTATTCATTTAGTTAGTATTAAACTTTTATTTAATAATGATTACTTTATATACACACTGTGTTTACAAAATTTTTATGATTGAGTTTCAGTCATACAATGTACACCACCTTTCACAGTACACATTTCTCACCACCAATGTCCCCAATTTCCTTTCCATTCCCCCACTAACTGCCTCTTGGCAGACATTTTAATCTTCTCTCTCTCCTCCTTTTATCCCCCCTTTTAACACTGTGCTTTGCAATATGTTAGTTAGGGGTACATATCATGCCTATCACTTTTTTCCATTTAATTACCTGCTTTTGTCTAAAGTGTTCAGTTTCATTGTCAGTCATAGTGGCCCCTTATTTAACCCAACTGCACTGAATCACTATTTGTAGCAAGCTTTTTACCATGAACCCTAATCTCTCTCTCTCTCTGGATATTATTACCATACTATCTTTTATATTTCTTATAAATCCACAAATGAGTGAAATTATTCTATGTATCCCTCTCCATCTAAATAATTTAACTCAGCATAATAACCTCCATATTGATCCATGTATAAAAATTACATGACTTCATATTTCATCACCACTGCATAGTATTTTATTGTGTAGATGAACCACAGTTTCTTTACCACTCATCTGTTCTTGGGCATTTGTATTCTTTTTTTTTTTTTTTTAACCGATTTACAAAACTTTTTAATAACAGATATTAGTTATATACTTAATTTTACCTAATCACTACTTTATTTACTAAGACAAGTTGTCACATTTTTGTTTATATTTTTCTATTAATTGTTATTTACAGTAAAAGATATCTTAATTTTAATTAGGAAAACCTTTTTATTTGTAAACAAATATTATTCTATGAATTTTGTTTGTCTTATCAATGCTACTAAAATATTTACTCATATAAGGAATGTAGAAGTCAAATAGGAATATATACATGTTCCTGCTACCATATTCTTAAATCATTTAGACCCCTGACTAGAGTTCCTTAGATTCTTTGAATCATTTTATTGCTGATTCTTAACAACCTGATTCACTAAGGATATACATTGAAGAAACAGCCAAATTAGAGAAATCATTTCCTCTACCCATTTCCACCATCCAGAATGGGCCTCAGTGTAGAAACATTGAGCTCAGTACTAGGAAGTTATATTCATTTCTTATCAAGTTTTTCTATATGTATTTTGTCCTGATGATACCTCTCCCTTAATCTTCTCTGCCAGACAAGACTTGTTCCTTTTCCAAGAAGAAATCTTTTAAGACAGGAAGATAGCATTCAGGTTTAGAATCGGGCATTGCATCTGAAGCTCCAGGATCAATTTCTGGTGCATCATGGTCTCCAAAGCACTACCGTGAATGTCCAATGAGCACAAACCAGGAGTAGCTCCTAATGCCACTGCATGTGCAGTCCCCCAAAACAAAAAAGAAGTATATAATAGTTTGACTTGGGTCATTAACCTAGGTGATTACTACATTATATTTAATTCACTTTGCCAAAAATACCCATTATGTTGACGTTTCTTGAGGTATTCAGAGCAAAAGTAATTGTAAGGATTTAGCACACATATTTATATATGCTATTATATTTGAGGATTTATTGTGATGTATGTCTGTGAGGAGGGTGACTGAATACTGAGAATGAAGCCCAGGGCCTCACAAGTACTCAATTGGTGAACCACATCTACCCACTGAAAGTATATCTGAAACAATAAACCACATTGTGAGGATTTTGACAATGAACCCAACGCACTGTTTGAAAAAACTCACACAATACAAAGAGGGCTACAAGAGTAAAAATGAAACTGAAATACTTTTTAAGTAAAAAGTTTTGAGAGCATGAAAGCTGCCTTAACGTTAGATAAAAAGCAATTTAAAATGGAATTACATGTTCAAATTTTGTATTCTTTTTTTTTTAATTTATTTAAACACCTTAATTACATACATGATTGTGTTTGGGTTTCAGTCATGTAAAGAACACCACCCATCACCAGTGCAACATTCCCATCACCAATGTCCCAAGTCTCCCTTCGTCCCACCCGACCCCCGCCTGTACTCTAGACAGGCTCTCCATTTTCCTCATACATTCTCATTATTAGGACAGTTCAAAATGTAGTTATTTCCCTAACTAAACTCATCACTTTTTGTGGTGAGCTTCCTGAGGTGAGCTGGAACTTCCAGCTCTTTTCTCTTTTGTGTCTGAAAATTATTATTACAAGGGTGTCTTTCATTTTTCTTAAAACCCATAGATGAGTGAGACCATTCTGCATTTTTCTCTCTCTCTCTGACTTATTTCACTCAGCATAATAGATTCCATGTACATCCATGTATAGGAAAATTTCATGACTTCATCTCTCCTGACAGCTGCATAATATTCCATTGTGTATATGTACCACAGTTTCTTTAGCCATTCGTCTGTTGAAGGGCATCTTGGTTGTTTCCAGAGTCTTGCTATGGTAAATAGAGCTGCAATGAATATAGGTGTAAGGAAGGGGTTTTTGTATTGTATTTTTGTGTTCCTAGGGTATATTCCTAGGAGTGGTATAGCTGGATCGTATGGGAGCTCGATTTCCAGTTTTTGGAGGAATCTCCATATCGCTTTCCATAAAGGTTGAACTAGACAGCATTCCCACCAGCAGTGGATAAGAGTTCCTTTCTCTCCACATCCCCGCCAACACTGTTTATTCTCATTCTTTGTGATGTGTGCCATTCTCTGGGGTGTGAGGTGGTATCTCATCGTTGTTTTGATTTGCATCTCCCTGATGATTAGTGATGTGGAACATTTTTTCATGTGTCTTTTGGCCATTTGTATTTCTTCTTTGTCAAAGTGTCTGTTCATTTCTTCTCCCCATTTTTTGATGGGGTTAGATGTTTTTTTCTTGTAAAGTTCTGTCAGTGCCTTGTATATTTTGGAGATTAGCCCCTTATCTGATGGGTATTGGGTGAATAGTTTCTCCCACTCAGTGGGTGGCTCTTGTATACTGGGCACTATTTCCTTTGAGGTGCAGAAGCTTCTCAGCTTAATATATTCCCATCTGTTAATCTCTGCTTTCACTTGCTTGGAGAGTGCAGTTTCCTCCTTGAAGATGCCTGTAATGTCCTGGAGTGTTTTGCCTATGTGCTGTTCTATATATCTTATGGTTTTGGGGCTGATATCGAGGTCTTTAATCCATTTGGATTTTACCTTTGTACATGATGTTAGCTGGGGGTCTAAGTTTAATTTTTTGCAAGTGGCTATCCAATTGTGCCAACACCACTTGTTGAAGAGGCTTTCCCTGCTCCATTTAGGATTTCCTGCTCCTTTATCAAAAATTAGATGGTTGTATCTCTGGGGAACATTTTCTGAGTATTCAAGCCTATTCCACTGATCTGAGGACCTATCCTTATTCCAATACCATGCTGTTTTGATAACTGTTGCTTTGTAGTACAGTTTAAAGTTGGGGAAAGTAATTCCTCCCATATTCTTTTTCCCAATGATTGCTTTAGCTATTCGAGGGTGTTTATTGTTCCAAATGAATTTCAAAAGTGTCTGATCCACTTCTTTGAAGAATGTCATGGGTATCTTTAGAGGGATGGCATTAAATCTGTATAATGCCTTGGGGAGTATTGACATTTTGATGATGTTAATCCTGCCAATCCATGAGCAGGGTATGCGTTTCCATTTCCGTGTGTCCTCTCTTATTTCTTGGAGCAGAGTTTTATAGTTTTCTTTGTATAGGTCCTTCACATATTTAGTCAAGTTGATTCCAAGATACTTGAGTTTGTGTGGCACTATTGTGAATGGGGTTGTTTTCTTAATGTCCATTTCATCCTTATTACTATTGGTATATAGAAAGGCCATTGATTTTTGTGTGTTAATTTTGTAGCCTGCCACCTTGCTATATGAGTCTATTGTTTCTAGAAGCTTTTTGATAGAGTCTTTAGGGTTTTCTAAGTAGAGTATCATGTCATCTGCAAACAGTGAGAGCTTGACTTCTTCCTTTCCTATCTGGATTCCCTTGATATCCATTTCTTGCCTAATCGCTATAGCAAGTACTTCCAGTGCTATGTTGAATAGGAGTGGTGAGAGAGGACAGCCTTGTCTTGTGCCAGAATTTAGAGGAAAGGCTTTCAGTTTTTCTCCATTGAGGATAATATTTGCCACTGGCTTGTGGTAGATGGCCTTCACTATATTGAGAAAGGTTCCCTCCATTCCCATCTTGCTGAGAGTTTTGATCAAGAATGGGTGTTGGACCTTATCAAATGCTTTCTCTGCATCTATTGATATGATCATGTGGTTTTTATTTTTCTTGTTATTGATGTTGTGTATTATGTTGATAGATTTACGGATGTTAAACCAGCCTTGCATTCCTGGGATGAAACCTACTTGATCGTAGTGGATGATCTTCTTAACGAGGCATTGAATCCTATTTGCCAGGATTTTGTTGAGGATCTTTGCATCTGCATTCATCAGTGATATTGGTCTGTAATTTTCTTTTTTGGTAGCGTCTCTGTCTGGTTTAGGTATCAAGGTGATGTTGGCTTCATAAAAGCTATTTGGAAGTGTTTCTGTTTGTTCAATTTCATGAAAGAGTCTTGCCAAGATTGGCAGTAGTTCCTCTTGGAAAGTTTGATAGAATTCATTAGTGAATCCATCTGGACCTGGGCTTTTGTTTTTCGGCAGACATTTGATTACTGTTTTAATTTCATCAATGGTGATGGGGGTGTTTAGATATGCTACATCCTCTTCCTTCAACCGTGGAAGATTATAAGAGTCCAAGAATTTATCCATTTCTTCCAGGTTCTCATTTTTAGTGGCGTAGAGTTTTTCAAAGTAGTTTCTGATTACCCTTTGAATCTCTGTCATATCAGTAGTGATCTCTCCTTTTTCATTCCTGATACGAGTTATCAAGTTTCTCTCTCTCTCTTTCTTTGTTAGGTTTGCCAGTGGTCTATCAATCTTGTTTATTTTTTCAAAGAACCAACTTCTGCTTTCGTTGATCTTTTGGATTGTTTTTTGAGTTTCCACTTCGTTGATTTCTGCTCTCAGCTTTGTTATTTCCTTCTGTCTTCCTATTCTTGGGTCCTTTTGTTGAGCATTTTCTAGTTCTATTAGCTGTGTCATTAAGCTACTCAGGTAAGCTCCTTCTTCCTTCCTGATGTGTGCTTGCAAAGCTATAAATTTTCCTCTCAGTACTGCTTTTGCTGTGTCCCATAAGTTCTGAGAGTTTGTGTCTTTATTGTCATTTGTTTCCAGGAACCTTTTTATTTCCTTCTTGATTTCATCTCGGACCCACTGGTTATTGAGCATGAGGCTGTTTAACTTCCAGGTGTTAAAGTGTTTCTTCTGAGTCCCTTTGGAGTTCACAAATAATTTCAGAGCCTTGTGGTCAGCGAAGGTAGTCTGCAAAATTTCTATCCTCTTGATCTTATGGAGGTATGTTTTATGTGCCAGCATGTAGTCTATCCTGGAGAATGTCCCATGTACATTGGAGAAGAATGTGTATCCAGGTTTCTGGGGATGGAGTGTCCTATATATATCCACTAGGCCTCTTTCTTCCATTTCTCTCCTCAGGTCTAGTATATTCTTGTTGGGTTTCAGTTTGGTTGACCTGTCCAGTGTTGACAAAGCCGTGTTAAGGTCCCCCACAATTATTGTGTTGTTGTTGATATTATTTTTCAGATTTGTCAACAGTTGTATTAAATATTTTGCTGGCCCCTCATTTGGTGCATATATGTTTAGGAGAGTGAAGTCTTCCTGCTCTACGTACCCCTTGATTAATATAAAATGTCCGTCTTTGTCCCTTACAACCTTCCTGAGTATAAAGTTTGCATTATCTGATATTAGTATGGCCACTCCAGCTTTTTTATGGGTGTTGTTTGCTTGGATAATTTTTCTCCAGCCTTTTATTTTGAGTCTATGTTTGTTCTGACTATTCAGGTGCGTTTCTTGTAGGCAGCAGAAAGTTGGATTGAGTTTTTTGATCCATTTAGCCACTCTGTGTCTCTTAACTGGTGCATTTAGTCCATTGACGTTGAGAGAAAGAATTGTCCTGGGATTTAACGCCATCTTTATTTCAAAATTTGGTGTGTCTTTTGGGTAGTCTTGTCTTAGATTAGGTCTTTCAGTTTTTCTCTTAAGACTGGTTTTGTGTCTGTGAAGTTTCTGAGCTGTTTTTTGTCTGTGAAACCATGTATTCTTCCATCAAACCGGAAAGTGAGTTTTGCTGGGTATAGTATTCTGGGTGAAGCATTCATTTCATTCAGTCTTGTCACAATGTCCCACCACTGCTTTCTGGCATTGAGTGTTTCTGGTGACAGGTCTGCTGTAAATCTCAGGGAAGCTTGCTTGAACGTGATTTCCCCTTTTGATCTTGCTGTTTTCAGAATTCTGTCTCTATCTGTGGGATTTGTCATTGTGACTAGGATGTGTCTTGGGGTGGTTTTTCTGGGGTCTCTTTTGGTTGGTACTCTTCGGGCATGCAGGATTTGATCACATATATTCTTTAGCTCTGGAAGTTTCTCTTTAATGATGTTCTTGACCATTGATTCTTCCTGGAAATTTTCTTCCTGGGTCTCTGGGACTCCAATGATTCTTAAGTTGTTTCTGTTGATCTTATCATAGACTTCTATTTTCGTCTGTTCCCATTCTTTGACTAATTTTTCCATTGTCTGCTCATTTGCTTTAAGTTTTTTGTCCAATCTCTCCTGCTGTATGGAATTGTTATGTATCTCATCTTCCACAGCACCAAGTCTATTCTCAGCTTCTGATACCCTGTCCCAGAGCTTATCCATTTTGTCATTCACTTCGTTTACTGACTTTTTCAGTCCTGTTAGTTGACATGTTATTTCAGTTTGGAGTTTTGTCATTTCTGCCTTCATATTTTCTTGGTTCTTATTAGTGTTCTGTTCAACTCGATCCATGGTTTCTTGGAGTCTGTTGAGTATCTTCCATATTGCTAGTCTAAAGTCCTTATCTGAGAGGTTGATTAGTTGGTCAGTCATTATCTGGTCCTCAGAATTGTCATCCTCATTCTCTATGTCTGATGCTGGCCTGCGTTGTTTCCCCATTGTCACACTTGTATTGTGGGTTTTTCTACGTGTTGTGGTGGTATTCATTGTCTATATGATGTAGGCAGCACACTCCTCTGGCTCTTCCCTTTCTGGATGGGCTGACTTGCCTCTAAGGGAGGGGAGTCCTCCGTGGATGAAGCCTCACACTGGGTCAAATCTTAGGCCCGAGCATGCAACAGAGAAGACAGTCCAGAGAGAAATGTTTGCTTTTGTGATATAGCGCCGTTCTTAGTGTGATTTTTCCTTCTTGTTGCAATGGAGTTCTTTCCTTAGAAAGAGTGCACGGCCGCGTAGCGAAGCGGAGCGGCCATGCTTCTCTGGAGCCTCTTTTTGCCCCACTCGCAAGAGTTTCACGCAAGAGGACAGTAGACAGACATAGACAGGTCACACTCACAGTCTTTCACAGTTGAGCCCCACTGGGCCGGTGTACTTTCGCGGATTTTCCCCGCCTGGTGTCACACACAGGGAGCCGGCTTTTGCAAAGCTTAGCCGGTTTTTATGCTCTGAAGTCCCTTCCTCGGCATTTGTATTCTTAACAGATTCTGGGTATTGTAAATAGTGCTGTGACAAATATTGGAATGCAGAGGACTGTACTGTTTGACATTTTGGAGATTCTAGGGTATAGCTGTAGGAGTGGTATTGCTGGATCATAGAGAAGCTCAATTTCTAGTTCTTTGAGAAATATCCATATTGTTTTTCCACAAAGCTGGACTAGTTGGCATTCTCACCAGCAGGAAATGGGAGTCCATTTCTTGCTGCATACATGTCAACACTGGTACGTTTTGCTCTTTGTGATGTGTGCCAGTCTCTGTGGTGTGAGGTGATATCTCACTGTTTTGACTTGCATCTCCCTGCCGATTAGAGATGTGGAACATTTTTTTTTTATTTTCCACTTGACCATCTATATTTCTTCTTTGAAAAAAGTTCAATTCTTTTCCCTCTTTTCAGATTGGGTTAGATATTTATTTCTTGTTAAGCTATATCAGTGCTATATATATAGGCAAAATAGATATAAATATATAATATAATATGTAAATATATATGTTTTGGGGCCACACCCTGAGGCACTCAGAGACTACTACTGGCTCTAAGCTCAGAAATTGCTCTGGCAGGCGCAGGGGTGCCATATGGGATGCCAGGGATCCAATCTGGATCTGTTGTGACAGCCACATACCAGGCAAATGCCTTACTGTTGTGCTATCTCTCTAATGCCATCACTGCCTTACATATGTTAGATAAATCCTTATATGATGGGTGTTGAATGACTAGTTCCTCCCCTTCTGTGAGCAGTCTTTGTTTCCTGGTCACTCTTTTCATTAAGCTGTAGAAGTTGATCTGTTTATTATAGTCCCATTTGTTTATCTTTGCTTCTACATGCTTGGCCAGTGGTGTTTCATACAATATTGCTTTTCGCTTCAATGTTATGTTTTCATTGTCAATGTTCTGCCTTCATTGTCCTGTATGTACTTTATTATTTCAGATGTGATAAGAAGCTTTTTAGCTCATTTTGATTTAATCTTTGTACATGGCATTAGTAAGAGGTCTCAGTTCACTTTTTTTTCATGTGGCTGACCAGTTTTCCCAGTACCACCATGAAAGGAACTTTCCTTGCTGTACTTAGTATTTATTGCACCTTAATCAAATATTAATTGATCTTAAACTCATAAGTCCATTTCTGAATGTTCAAGTCTCCTCCATTGATCTGAGGGTCTGTTTTCGAATACTATACTATTTTAATGATTACTGCTTTATTTTTTATTATATATTTATTTAAGCACCATGATTACAACCATATTTGAAGTTGGGTTTCAGTCATAAAAAGAACACTCCCCTTCACCAGTGCGGCACTGCAACATTTCCACCATTAATGACCCTCATATTATTTCTCCCCTACCTCCTGCTTATATTTGAGAGAGGCATTTTTCTTCTTTCCCTTATTAACATTGTCATGATATTTGTTAGTGGAGTTATTTTTCTAACTCCACTCTTTAAAGTACAGTTTAAAGTTAAGGAAAGTTTTCAATCCCATCATTTTTTTTTTTAGCCAAGGATTGTTTTAACTATTTATATCAACTTGGTTCAACCTTAGGAAATTATAGAAGTCTAAAAATTTATCCATTTCTTCCAGGTTCTCGTGTGTGTGTGTGTGTGTGTGTGTGTGTGTGTGTATTTGTGTGTGTGTGTGTGTGTGTTAGTGGCATAAAAATTCTCAAAGTAATCTCTGACTACCCTTGAATTTCTTTAGTATCTATTGTGAACAACCCTTTTCATTGTTGATTCAGTCTTAAGTTTCTTTCCCTTTCTTTGTTAATCTTGCTAGTGGTTTATTGATCTTGTTTCTTTTTTTCAAAGAAACAAATCTTCCTTTCAGTGATCATTTTAGACTGTCTTTTGGGTGTCTACTTTATAAATTTCTACTTTAAGTTTTATTATTTCCTTCCACCTGACTACTTTTTGTTCATTTTGTTGATAATTTTCCAATGTCTTAAGCTATGCCATTAAGTTATTGATGTAGGCTTTACTTATTTCCTGATGAATACTTGCAACACTATAAATTTTCCTTTTAATACTGCGTTTTCTGTGTCACACAAATTTTGATAATTTGTGTCCTCATTCTCATTTGTTTCCAGGAATCTCTTGATTTCCTCTTTGATTTTTTTCTCTGACCTACTGGTTGTTAAGCAGTTTTAAAGTTATTTCTAGGTGTTAAAGTTATTTATCTGTGACTCTGTGATTCACTTCTATTTTTCAGTGCATTATGGTCTGAGACAATAGTAAATACAATTTTTATCTTCTTGATTTTATGGAGATATGTTTTATGTCCTAGAATGTGGTCTACCTTGGAAAATGTCCATGTACACTAGAGAGAAATGTGTATTCAGATTTTCAAGTATTTTAGTATATATTATATATATATATATATATATATATACACTATAAGTCATATATATAATTTAAGCCACTCTTCAATTTCTTCCTTCAAAGCCAGTATATTTTTATTGAGTTTTAGACTGGTTGATCTATCAAGAGGTGACAAGGCAGTGTTGAAATATTAAACTACTACTGTTTTGCTGTTAATGTCTCTTTTCAAGTCTATTAGCATTACTTTTAAGTAATTTTCTGGCCCTTTATTGGTTGCATATAAGTTTAAGAGTGAAATTTCTTCCTGATGTATATATCTCTTGATTATAAAATAATGACTCTGTTTCTTCTATTCTTTTTTAAACCTGAAATCTATGGATAATATATATGAAATCTATGTATAATAGTATAGCCATCCAGATTTTTTAAGTGGTTATTTACTTGAAGGGGTATTTCTTTTCCAACCTTTGACTATTCACATGTGTTTCTTCCAGGCAGAAAAATGTTGGATTCAATTTTCTGATCCATTTTGCCACTCTGGGTCTTGCTTGGTGCATTTAGTCCATTGACATTGAGAGTGATTATTGTCATGAAGTTTTGTATCATCATTTTGTAGAACTTTTAAATATTTTTTAAGTTTTTCTTGACTTAAAGTAGCCCCATCAGCTCTTCTTTTAAGTTTTGTTGTCTGCAAAGTTTTAGAGTTGCATTTTATCCATTGAAGTGTGTATTCTTCCTTGAAACCTGAATGAAAATCTAACTGGGTGAAGTATTCTCTAAGAAGCATTCATTTCATTTGAGTTTTTTCACTATTCCCCATTACTGCTTTCAGGCCTAGAAAGTTGATTGTAGTAAGTCTGCTGTAAACATTAAGGATGTTTCCTCGTATCTTATTTTTTTCTTTGCTCTTTTTTTTTTCAGTAGTCTCTCTCTATGATTTTAATCATTGCGATGATGTTGTGCCTTGGGGTGCTTTTGCTGGGTCTCTTTTGGCTGGTACTCTTCAGGTATCCAGGACATGAGTTGTATGCACTCTTAGCTCTGGGAACTTGTCAGCAATGGTGTTTTTGACTGTTAGTTCTTCTTGGGTTTTTTTTTTTGGGGGGGTACTCTGGAGCCCCTGGTGATCCTTACATTTCTTCTGCTGAAATTATCCCAGAGTTTCATTGATGTTTGTTCAGATATTTTATTATATTATTTCACCTTCTTTTCACTTTTTGAACTTTTTGAACTTCTTCTGCTATATGGAGGTGTTGTGCTTTTCATTCTCCAGCTCATTAATTTGGATCTCAGCAGCTGTTACTTTACAGATGCTGTAAAGTTTCTTTACTTTGATGGCTTCCAATGTGTTTTTCATTGCACTTACCTAGTATTTCATTTCTGGTTGAAGTTCTCTCATTTATTCTCTCACAACCTATTGAATCTTGTTGGATGCCCATTCCACAGTTTCTTCAAGTCTTTGAACATCCTTAAAGTTTCTACTCTAAAGTTTTTTTCAGAGTGACTGTATGGGTGATTGATAACGGTCAATCTTCAGAACTACCTTTTTTGTTTAAGTGGGAAGATTTCTAAGTTACTTACACTTTGTGACTTAGACTTTGCCCTTTAATAAATTTTTTTAATGTGATGTGCCTACAAGAAACACATCTTAATAGTCAGAACAAACATAGACTAAAATGAAAGGATGAAGGAAAATCATCCAAGCATAAAACTCCTTTACAAAGTTGGAGTGGCCATATTAATATCAGATGACACAAACTTTAGACTCAGAAAAGTTACAAGGGATAAAGATGGACATTTTGTACTAATCAAAGGATATGTACAACAGAAAGAAATCACACTTCTAAACACATCTGCAGCTAATATTCAAAACAATCGTTGACAAATTTGAAAGAAGGGGCCCGGAGAGATAGCACAGCGGTGTTTGCCTTGCAAGCAGCCGATCCAGGACCAAAGGTGGTCGGTTCAAATCCCGGTGTCCCATATGGTCCCTCGTGCCTGCCAGGAGCTATTTCTGAGCAAACAGCCAGGAGTAACCCTGAGCAATGCTGGGTGTGGCCCAAAAAACAAAAACAAAAACAAAATTGAAAGAAGATAACAATAGCAACACAATAATCATAGGAGACCTCAGCACTGCCTGTCACTGCTTGATAGGTCAACCAGGCTGAAACACAATAAGAATAAACAGGCTCTGAAAAGAGAATTGGAAGTGGACTAGTAGTTATATATAGAGCAATCCATCCCTAGACAACTGGATACACATTCTTCTCCAATGGACCAGGGTCATTCTCCAGATAGAACACATGCTGGCCCATAAAACATATCTCCAAAAAGTCAAGAGGATAGAATTGTACAGACTACCTCCTCAGATCACAAGGCACTGAAATTAGAAGTGAACTATAAAGGAACATAGAAGAAAAACTTTAACACCTGAAAATTAAACAGATCACTACTGAACAATCAGTGGGTCAGAGACAATATCAAAAAGGATATCAAAACATTCTTGGAAACAAATGCCAATGAAGACACAAATTATCAGAATTTGTGGGACACAACAAAAGTGGTACAAAAATGAAAATGCATAGTTCTTCAAGCACATATTAGAAAAAAGAAGGGGCCTACATATAAAGCTTAATGACACAGCTTATACAATTAGAAAATGATCAACACAGGGGCCGGAGAGATAGCATGGAGGTAAGGCGTTTCAGGCAGAAGGTGATTGGTTCGAATCCCGGCACCCATATGGTCCCCCGAGTCTGCCAGGAGTAATTTCCGAGCATAGAGAGCCAGGAGTAACCCCTGAGTGCTGCCGGGTGTGACCCAAAAACCAAAAAAAAACAAAAAAACAAAACAAAAAAAAAAAACAAAAAAAAACCCACAAAGAAAATGATCAACACAAAAAATCAAAAGTAGGTAGGTAGAAGTAGGTAAGTAACAAACTTAGAGCAGAAATAAATGAAGTAGAAATCAAAAAAAAACAGTCTGAAATATTAATAAAGGGGCAATAAATGCAAAATAAATCAAGGAAAGCCTCTTCAACAAGTGGTGTTGGGAAAACTGGTCAGCTGCTTGCAAAAAAGCAAACTCAGACCTCCATCTAACATGATGCACAATGGTCAAATGGACTAAACACCTTGACATCAGACCTGGAATCATAAGCTATATAGAACACTTAGGTAAAACACTCTATATAACTGATATATAGCTTTATGCTATGCTTAATGAATGCATAGGTTTCTCTTACATTCGTATTTTTACTGTATGTCATTTGTTTTTACTTTTTGCGTTTTTATGTTTTTTTTTTTCCCTTGGAGATATTGTGTTTATTTTTTCAAATATTTTTAACATTGTACTACTCCCTTTTAAAAGTCTTTAAAACTAGGACTTACGAGTTCCTTCATAATAGAGGTGTTTCTGGCATTTAATGCTCCAAAACCAATTCTATCAATCACCAATGTAACATTTCCCCCACCATTGCCCCTAGTTCCCACCAACCCTCAAACCTGCCCCCTTGCTAGACACAAAATAATTTATTTTAAAAAGCTTGTTTCAAGTAAATACTTCAGTAAAATAATATTCGTTAAAAATTTTATACCTCACAGGAAGTCAAGTCATTGAAAGTTCACTAAGCTGTTTGCTATTAGTTGAGCTTTTTTGTTGTTTTTTTTTAACGAGCTTAGTTGGTTTCTATTCTAATTTTCTATATAATCTGGTATGCTTCTTCTGAGGTGTCAATATTAAGGAATATGGAGGTGCTGCAGGACCTATAGGATGTGTGGAGCTGAGCCAATAAGCTTACATGGTGCAGTTCTCTACTTTACTTTAGAGAACATCTATTGTTATACCTTTAAGCTTGCCAATCCCTTCTCTTGAAATGTCTGTCATTGTATTTTGTCTTTATTCTTGATATATTGTTCCCTACTAAATGCTTAATTTTCGTATTGTCTTCCTAAATTTCATTTAATTTTTAGATCACATAATATTAAACTATAACAGTTATTCCCCCACATAACAGCTATTTTAATGCCTTTATATCATTCAAATTCTTGATTAATTTATTTATATTTGATTGTATCATCTCTTTAGCATATATCTACTTATATTATATATCTATATATATTTATAAAAATATATATACATATATATTGGTTTTTGGGTCACACCTGGCAGCGCTCAGGGGTTACTCCTGCTCTATGCTGAGAAATCGCTCCTGGCAAGCTCGGGGGACCATATGGGATGCCAGGATTCAAACCACTGTCCTTCTGCACGCAAGGCAAATGCCCTACCTCCATGCTATCTCTCCTACCTCCATGCTATCTCTCCTGCCCTCCTTAGGGTATATTTTTCCTCCATAGGCATACCTTGCTTATATTGACTGATTTTAGATGTTTGATGTTTAATTTTAGATTGATCTTTTTTACCCCTTATCAATATTTTTGTATTAACCTTTAATGCACCTAAGAAACTTGTAAATAGATTTACCCTTTTGAGTTTTCTTTTAAGATTTTTACCACAGAGGGCCCGGAGAGATAGCACAGCGGTGTTTGCCTTGCAAGCAGCCGATCCAGGACCTAAGGTGGTTGGTTCAAATCCCGGTGTCCCATATGGTTCCCTGTGCCTGCCAGGAGCTATTTCTGAGCAGACAGCCAGGAGTAACCCCTGAGCACTGCCGGGTGTGGCCCAAAAACCAAAAAAAAAAAAAAATTGTACTAAAGAACAGTGCTTTTATAATGCTAATTATTTTTCTCTATGAATTCAATTTATAATTTATATTCTCCATACTAACTGTTGGAAAAGTACATTATTATACTGTTTGGCATTATTACTGCTGATTCTTTTGATTGGCCATTCTGTAGCCTCCATGAATAGTTTCCTCTAATTAATTCACTAAGTAGAGGTCTGCTCAATATTTTAGAGGCACCCAGTAAAGTCAAATCTTTGTATATCTATGTGCATGCCCTCACTTGTATTGCTCCCCATGAATTTAATTTGCCCTTATCTTCTAAACACTTAAAAAATTGATGTCTATCAACCACACATAAGCATTACTGGTCTTTTTTCTTCTGTGTGTCATGACTAGAAACTTTCTTGGGGTAGAAAACTTGGTCAGCCACAAATTTGTTTTTTAAACCTTAAAGATTATTCTCTTATGTAATTTAATATACAGTGCTTGTAATCACTGCATTATCTCTACTGTAGAATCTTTTGTTGTCTGATGCAAAGGATAAATTTGGTTTATTAGTTTATCAGTCAGAAGCGGTTTTGCTGAATTATTTATCTGGCTTTATTTCTCATTAGTTTTCTTTATAAGAGAAAACTATTTTATTTTACCAACTCTTATATTTATAATTCTATTTCTAAAAGATTTTTTAATACATAAAAAGGGAATTATTGCTATAAAATACTGGATCTCCTACTTTCGTACCAATTTCTTTGAGTAGTGTTATATTTTTGTCAGAAAATATTTCAGTGAAATTTCACATCCATATTTTCTGTATTTTAGATGTTTTTTTGTGTTCATTGTGAAATGATACATTTACCTGCATGTGTTTTATTTTAGGAGGCAATAATTTTCAATTATATAAAATTTTTCATTTGAGATAAATCACAAAAATCATTAAATAATTTTCTGAAGTTCTTGATATTTTAGGGTTTACTATAGAGATGTTAATCACATTTCAAATTTTAAAGATAAACAGTCTTGGATATTAATATATTCTAATTAAAATACATTTTAATTTTAGATTTTTGGCTTTTATTGTGACGAAAATCCCACTTAGACTAAATTATATAAAGTACAATAAGTATGGGTGGGGTTATTCTCCCCCATCCCCCCAAAAAAAGAGGAATTGCTTTCTTGATACTTTCTTCTCTTCTCTTTTGATTTTTCACTCTTTGGTAAATTTATTACTTTTATATCAGAAATTCATAACTGATTTGCTAATTTTTTTGTACTTTTCCACAGTTAATACTTTTTTTGTTGTTGGTGGTGGTTTTTCGGGTCACAGCTGTTTGATGCTCAGAGGTTACTCCTGGCTAAATGCTCAGAAATTGCCCCTGGCTTAGGGGACCATATGGGACACTGGAATTCAAACCAACCACCTTTGATCCTGGATCGGCTGCTTGCAAGGCAAATGCCACTGTGCTATCTCTCCGGGCCTTAATTTCTCTTATTATATTTCTCCTAGAATATTTTAGTTTTTTTGCCAAAAGATAAAATATTTATTATATATATTCTATAAACCAAAATTAGAAATATATATATATTTATATAGCATATGTCAGAATTTTGGGTGAAAATTTCAATATAAATCACATTTTCTGTGTGGTAGTGTGGCTTTGAACATTGCTTTATAGCTACAACTGCAAAGATCTTCTATATTCTCACTTCAGAGAACAAATATGAATTATTTCTAATGAAATAAAAGGCAATTATTGAAGAAGTCTAGGATTCCACTTTAAAAGTAAATATTCACATAACTTTGTTTTTCAGAACCATCACTAGTTCCAACTTCTATAATTATATGTTCCATAACACCCGAGTTTTCCCCAGAAATTCTAGAAGCAGGTTTTTCCTTCTGGTTCCAATGGTTTATTTGTTTTGGTTTTGGTTTGGGTATTTCACCTTGCTTTCAGGGACCACCCTTGGCAATTTAGGAGTTATCATGTGTAGGCAGGGATTGAACCATGGGCCAATTGTAGCTGTTTATAAAGCAAATATTCTCTCTGATCTTCTATATCTGGAGTCCTGGTTCCTCTAGTTGAACGATTACAATCTTTTGTTTTACCGTAAGATCTCCTAGTATTTTCTTCCATTTATTTTATGAGTTCTTCATATATTCCAAATGTAATTTTTTCTCTTTCTCTATCCAACACAGAGAGAAGAGAGATTTTTCTAATTTGTGTTTGTATTTAGGAAATATGTGTGGCCCATTTCTTGGTTCTGTTCACCTGGAAAAGATTAGAACTTCATATTCTGGTGTTTAGATGCAGAGCATAGAGAAGGTAACTGATACGTGTTCAGTCTCTATCCCCATCATGTTTGAATTGACAATTGCTTTCTTATTTGAAATTTTCCTCATGCACTTATCTGTTTTGTGAAAATCTGAACAGTGGATCATGAAAAACAGTCCCAGGATACATTTCTTTGAATTTTATTTCTTTCTTTTTTTTTTAGGTTGAGAGATAGAACACACAAGGATAGGAAGGATGTATATCGTCCATATTTTCTTTTGGTTGTTTTGTCAAGTCTCTTAGTTGATGAAAAAATAGAAATACAGAGAAACTGAGAATTATGGTTTGATGATTTCAAAGTCTCATCATGTTAAAAGGAGAAATAGCTGAGCTTTTATATTTAAAGTTGCCAAAGATATAGTAATGGGATCTCTAATAAGCAAGGAAATAAATATTTCTATCTCTTATACTATTGATAGCCAACAGGAGCTGGATCTTTATTTTACTGCTTATTTTCTTGGAATTAAATTTGGGAGGGAATTTGAAAATGTTTTGCCATCTATTTTGATAATGTATGCTTTTATTTATTTTATTTATTTATTCTTCAACATTTATTCTTCACAAGCAACTTAAAATCTACTGTGCCTTCATTGTATAACTCTTATTTTGACAATACAAATTTTTTTTCATCTTTGATCATACATAAATGCATTTATCCAGATTGGATTATACATAAAGATAACATATTTATCAAATATGTAATTGTGGGTTACATGTTCAACCAGCACTACATTGCTGGATCTGAGCATTGAAAAGTTCAGCTCTGTTGGCTTCTTGTCACTGGGGATGACTGTTCGCCCTCTAAGCACTGCTTGGAGACCCCACATATAGTGTATGCTCTATAGTTATCAATATAAACTATCTTTTTCTCTATAATTATTTTCTGTCTTTACTTATATAAAGTACGCAACTTCATGACATTTAAAGCTATATTTTCGATACTCTCATCTAGGTAATGCTTAATATGAAAGAAACTAATATTTTGACCATACTATTTCCTAACTTAGGAGCTAAGCATGAAGAGAAATGGAATTCACTCAATAGCTGACTGAGGAAGTATATAGGCTTTGTGTTAGTACCTCCTGCTGCTGAATTTATGATGTAGGGAAGAAAGCCTTGCAGAGATTAATGAGGGATGATCTCTGCAGCTATTTTGAAAGAAATGATTTTGCTTATTTACATTCAACAAAACCAAATCAATCAGCATACCAAAGTAGGGAGTGAGTCTTTCCTTGTGTTTAAATGCCTGATTTCCAGCGTTATTTGCTGAGATGACCATTCATATGGAACAAGTAAAAAAAAAAAAAAAAAGAGGACTGTTTCATAATCAGAGATAACAATTTTACACTACAGATTTCCTTTGTTCCTCTCATTTGATCTCATTTGAATCATGCAGGAGGCTTTTATTTTATTTTTAAAGGAAGAATATATGTAATGAATTATTACTAGGTAAATAGGCAGTTAGCACCTACTTTCTTTCTGAAACATTAAAGACAAAAATCATAGATGTTGATTCAATTTCTAAGTGTCAACATATGAAAAAGTCTATATTTTCTGATTGTTCTCGCCATTAAAATGCAGTTGCCTGAACTTTCCATTTGAAAGCATGGGTAAGATTAGAAAGTTCCATTTGGAAAGAGACAGAGAAAAGAACATAAAATGGGAAAAATGATATTTTGCTGTGTTATTTGAGCCTGGTAGGACTCCGGAACTAAAGTCTTATAAGTTATTTACATTTTTAGAAGAAGTCATCAAAAGGAATGGGTACATGCTCACTGAAATATAGAATATTTAGAGTTCAAAGTGACACTGGGATGGAGAGGTGGAAAGCATTTGCTGATCATTATATTGTACAAATTATGAATGTCTAATTGACTCAATGTTTCATTTGGTTTATATTTATTTGTGGAAGAAAAATACTTCACCCTATATTTGGTTACTTGCATCTAAGTCCACATAATGCAATGATGTAAAATTTTCTACTCTACATCATAGTTTCCATCTATTATTTTCTAAGATTAAAGTTTAACTACATTACATGTTCTACAACCAGTTATGCCTTGAAGGCATGACCTTTTATTCCATATGCTTTTTCTACAATGAACAGATGTTCCCTGGTCTATTGTTTGGAATTTTCTTCTCCACAAGTACTCATTTCAGATTTTGTAGATCACCAAGGGATGATCTTTCTCTAAATTTCTATATTACTCAATGGAACTTGCCTTAACCATTTGAGATAATATGTTCCTTGAGGGATGGAGCTAGTTGGATGCAATAAACATGCAATTGGTACATTTCTACTTTTTTCTAGAGATGATTTATGTAGGAATAATTCTGTTTATAAACATTGCTAAACAAAAACTTGGTGAAATAAATGGTTTATATAAGGAACCTTAAAATATAGACTATGTGATTAAAAAACATGTTGTATCTTGCAAATGAGAAGGTGATTAATCAGAGTAACAAACATGAATTATTTGTTCAACAATATATCTCACAGCTCAAAGCTGACCAATATCTGACCGTTATTTAAGAGTCAATGTCATGGGAAATGATAAGAAAAGACAAAATGGAAGAAGTATTCCTTCTACCTTGAGAAAGCTCTGGGTATCCAGGTATCCAGCTAGAGTTAGGTATTTACTTTGTGGTAAAGGGGGCTAAAGAAATAGGAGAGGTTGTTTTTTGTTTTTGTTTTTGTTTCTTTCTTGTAGTTGCTTTTTTGCCACCCACAGAATGGGAGAAACTATTCACCAAATACCCATCAGATAAGGGTATAATATCAAACATATACAAGGTGCTAACAGAACTTAATAAGAAAAAAACATATAACCTCATCAAAAAATGGGGAGAAGAAATAAACAGACATTTCCTCAATGAAGAAATACAAATGGCCAAAAGACACATGAAAAAATGCTCCACATCACTAGTCATCAGGGAGATGCAAATCAAAACTACAATGAGACACCATCTCACTCCACAGAGACTGGCACACATCACAAAGAACAAGAACAAGAATAAGTGCTGGCAGGGATGTGGAGAGACAGGAACTCCTATTCACTGTTGGTGAGAATACCATCTAGTCCAGCCTTATGGAAAACAATATAGAGATTCCTCCAAAACTGGAAATTGAGCTCCCATTTGATTAAGCTATTCTACTCCTAGGGATATACCCTAGAAACACAAAAATACAATACAAAAATCCCTTCCTCACACCTATATTCATTGCAGTGCTATTCACAATAGCCAGATTCTGGAAACATCCTAGATACCCTTCAACAGATGACTGGCTAAAGAAACTGTGAAACATATACACAATGGGATATTATGCAGCCATCAGGAAAGATGAATTCATGAAATTTTCCTATACATGGATGTACGTGGAATCTATTATGCTGAGTGAAATAAGTCAGACAGAGAGAGATAGACACAGAATAGTATCACTCATCTATGGGTTTTAAGAAAAATTAAAGACATTAAGGCCCAGAGACAATAGAGTTAAGGGCTGGGGTGGGGGCAGAAGGACCAGCTCACAATTTGAAGCTCACCACAAAGAGTGATGAACGCTGTTAGGGAAATAACTACACTAACAACTATATGACAATGTTAAAAAATGAGAGAAGTAGAATGCCTGTTGCAATATAGGCAGGGGCAGTAGAAGAGGGAGGCATTAGTGGTGGGAATGTTGCGCTGGTGAAGGGTGAGATTCTGTTTATGACTGAAACCCAACACAAACATGTTGTAATCATGGTGCATAAATAAAAATTTGCTTTATTTTGAATGACAAGTCTTTTACAGTTATATTTAAGGTACATAGTGACAGTGAATTAGGGCAATTCCCATCACCAGTTTTGACCTCCCTCTGCCACTATTTTCAGTGTGCATCCCATACTTTTACCCTTAGCTCCCTGAACTGATAGTGTAACAGCTCCCTTTTGTGTGTGTAGCTTGTTGTAGTTTTGGATCTCTTGATTTTATTGTCCTTGACTTTGGGTTGGGTATTTAGGTCTGATCATTTTTTTATTTCCACTCAATGCTCATGAGACTGCTTTGCTCCTGATACCATCCACTTTTTTTCTCAATTTGTAGGAAGACATAGAAATATGAGACAGAACACGATGATTCATGTTTTTTGATTCTGTTAAAAAACAAACAGACAAAAAACAAAGAAAAATAAAGTGGGATGGATCCCCTGGCTAGAAGCTATAAATATAAATTTAAAGGAAGAAAAAAAGAAAAAAAAGAAAAAAAGAGGGGCCTGGTGTGGCGAAGTTTATTGTCGTTGTGGTGGTTTTGTAGTTGTTTTTTTTTCATAGGCTTATTGAGTTTTGGGCAAATTAGAAAGGAAATTCCTGGGTCCTAAGAGGTACAGAGTGTCTCCACCATTGAATGTGTACTGTCATGAGAGTAACTGCAAGCTCTAGACATATTTATTGTCGAAAACTAAGGTCTATCTTTATGGTGTCAGAAATGTTCTACTCAGTTGTGGCAGCAGTCTCTCTCCTGGGTATCTATCGCCAGGATAGAAAGACATTCATTCACAAGTACGTATGCACACCACTATTCATTTCAGTACTCAGTACTATAGCCAAAAGTTGGAATCAACTTAGATGTCCAACAACAGATGAGTGAATCATAAAGGTGTGACACATATACACAATAGACTACTACATAACAATAAGAAATGATACAATTATGCAATTTGCATCAACATGGATGGAACTAGAAAATATTATGTTAAGTGAAGTAAGCCAGAAGAAAAAGAATAAATACAAAATGATATCACTTATATGTGGTATTTATAATAACTCCATGAAAAACACAATAGTCTAGATGGTAGATACTCCAAACACCATAGGTGCCAGGATAGAGTAAGAAATGGTCAAATCAAGCAGAAGAGGATAAATACAGTCTTTACTCTCTTTTATACTACAAAGAAACCTGCAACAACAGAAACAACTATCAATAGAACCGTGTTCAATCAATCTCTCACTACAAAGGCCTATAATAATGAATATTTTTATCCACAGAATCAGGTGCAGATTATGATGGATTCTAGGAACTCCTACTGCAGTGCTCAGTTTCAGTATGTTTTAGTGCCTTAATTTTATTATGTATAAAATAACTCTTCAACTTCTTTGTCCACAGAGGTTCTTGGAGATATAGTTTGGACACCCTAATTGTGCAGTTCAGTGCAATTAGACTCCAAATACAGTGCTCATTATGACAATGTCTTGATAAAATACTCCAATTTACCATTTCATTTTGATTATGTCTTCTACTATGACCTAATGTTATGACCATAGAGACCACTGAAATAGGCAACTGCACACTATTGACTTATGTTAAAGGTCCCATTCATTGAGTATTCTTTTGCAAATTACTTTTGTTCTCTTCTCTTTTTTATTCGGTTTCTTTTCTCTTTTTTTTCTTTTTCAATTCAAGCTATATTACTATTATATCATAATGCCCACGCTGTCAGTTTCCTTTCAGGAAAGGAACTTCATTGTACAAAACATGGTGGATGATGCTATATGAGGTAGACTCCTCTTACTCACTACCATATTGCTTAGTACTCTAGACATGAAAATTATGGTTATACTAAAATGCTCCATGTACAATCTAAAACATTTCATTAGGAGAGGTGTTTTTTTTAAAGAACAAGACAGTTTTGTTAGAAAATGATAAGGATTGAGGCATGATGACTGTAGTTGATAAGAAAATATAATTAAAATTTATTCAGAATAGAACATTCAAGTTCTCGTATTTACATTTAAACCTTCAAGTGTTCACATATCAAATAATAAGGTTCAATGTTTGAGGTGATGAATATGGTAATAGGCTCCACAGGGAGAGAAATCATAAGAGAAATATATAAAATTATTGCCAGTGTACACAAAATATCTTAGAGTTACTTACTAATATGTAATATTTTCCTTAATAATATTGAAGATTGATTTACTCTTCAAGCCTGTATTCTCTCTTGAACATGTACTACCTTTGAATATCTTTATGTTTCATTGTTTTTTCTGCTCTGAAGAAGCACATGTTCCCTCATGAGCACACACTTCTTCTATTTCTCTCTAACATCTTTCCAAGCAAGTTTTGTTCAATAAAAAACTATATTGCTTCACTAAAAATGAAATAAATAAAATTGAATTAAGTTTAAAAAAATTACTCCATGTACAGAATTACTCAAACTAACCTTCATGAGTGGATTAAATCTATCTCTTTTTTAATATTTTTGATAACTAAACAAAATATACATTTTTACTTATTTTGTGAGACAAGATGATCAAAGAGGAATATATAGATATAGGAAAGCATACTGTCAAAGCACAGCATTAGATAAACTACCCAGAGGCTCAAATATTTGTCGCAATATCTGAGGCTTCTTTGAGATCATAGCATTGCTTCTTATTAGAAAAGATCTAGCATTTATAGAAAGTTCCATTTAAAGAACTGTATTGCTCAGAGGGGGGAAAAGCAATATTCTGGTAGGCTGCCTTTTGAAGCAGTAAACACCTTTTTTGTCATTTAATAATGGCATGGATAGGTTTGAAGGACTATGTGTCAAGTATTCTGAAAGCAAGGAATATAAGTTTGGTGAACTCTTTCAGTCATTTAAATCTTAAATCAACCAGTCACGGTTTTATAGCAGGTTATTTTATTCATTTAAGCTTGTGATTACAGTAGTGATAAAATCCACAGGCCTATTGTTGTTTCATTTGTAGTTGTGGAAGATTAATATATACAACTATCTTTGCCTTTGTTTGGCATGTAGCAAATCAGCTAACAAATGTGTGAGAACAAAAATCTTATGCTTTACTTGCTTATAATAGTCAAAATAAGTTACTTCTATATAAAACATGGACACTTCAATGAATACAACTGAGATCAGAACCCTAGAGTAAAAAGTTTTAGTTTTGTTCATAAATGGTTGAGTAGGTTTTAGTGTGTCTTTATAATGTATGATACTCCATCAACAAATACTGTTGATATCAAAATTTCTTTCTAACTTAAAAATTAATTTCTGATATTTTAATTAATTTGAAGAATTATTTCTAATAATTGCTCCAAGATTGAAAGTTAAAAATTAAATTTGCTTGATCTCTATCTTGCAGTGGTTTTAGGTTACTGAATAATAAATAGGTCATGTTCATCTGTAGTATCTGAGTTTGCTATTCATTTTATTTGTATTTCTTTACATAGTTTCTAAATTATCTTTTTGATGTTCTAGTTTCCCTGCCTCAGAAAACTTAAATATATCAATCAAGCTTCAATCAATCAATGATAATGTTAGTAATCTGTCATTGAATAGGCTTTATTCAAATTTATTTTTGAATTTTAATTAAGTTAAATTTTCTAGCTGAATCCTAAAATCTAGTTTCAAGCAATTGTCATTAGTTTCCAGGTTAACCACTCTCACTAGTGATGTTGAACTACTGCTTAGCTCATAACCTCTTTGGGTCAAGTTGTATTCTAAAAGAGAATCTTCAAATAGAAAATCAGTAGATGGGATTTTTGTTTTACTTAAGAGGATTACAGATATATTTGAAATACCCTTTTAACAAAATAGGTCAATTATTAATACCTCACCTCATTTGCTTCACTGTAACATTAATCAGAAAACTTTTTTAATATTTGTGCGGACAGAATAATAGATTATACTAAAACATTGGTATTGTCTTTCAGTTTTGAGTCTCTTTTATCTTTCTGTCAAATATTCAAGAACTAAGAGATTAAAACTCATGTCCAAATGTAGTTGAATTAAGTAAGAATCATAATAAGTAAAACTTCTGCATTACTATCTTATCTAGAAAAAAATAAGACTATATGCCTCTGTTATTGTGAAGGTAAAAAGTCAAAGTAGAGTGTTTGTGCTTATTTTTTTCAAGGACAAATGGTTAATAGATTTTTACATGTACTTCTACATTTCTATGTGTATTCATAGATTTTGGAAGGATTTTGAAAGAGACTTGATATCATGCTATGAAGAAGATGACCAGTGAACTGTTATATAGTACACAGGAGGTCCTAGAATAATTATTTTCTAGGTTTAATTTTCATTCTTTTTCATTCATGTTCAATTTATTCATGTTATGTTAAACGTGGACATGAAAAATTGATTACTATTCTTGAACCTATCTAGCTAAACAAGGATGAAAGGTATATAATTAAGGAATTTTATAATGTATGCAAAATAATTTATTTAAATTATGTGGACTACAAATTCTACTTATTTTATAATAGCTATTATTTTCATTGGAATCACATGTCTTTGTGCCCTAAGCTAAAATCCTTTGTTTAGTCTAACTAAACTTATATATGCATAATTTATATATAAAATATATATGCATAAATATATAATTTAAATTATTTTCATATGTCAAAATCAAAGCAATAAAATGTACCTACTTTTGTAATAAACTTTATTACTATTCTCCATCCGAAGTCTTCACTAGTTTATAGTAACCATTATGAAACCTGAAATGCTGTAAGTTTTATTTGTTTTCAAAGGACACTATTGATATTAACCATACCAGTAGTAGAACTAGGACAGGAATTTACACAGTAGAGAGAACTTCACTTTCTTTCTTTTTTTTTTTTTTTTTTTTTTTTTGGTTTTTGGTTTTTGGGTTACTCCTGGCTCTATGCTCAGAAATTGCCACTGGCAGGCACGGGGGACCGTATGAGATGCCAGGATTCGAACCACCGTCCTTCTGCATGGAAGGCAAACGCCTTACCTCCATGCTATTTCGCCAGCCCCAGAACTTCACTTTCATGTTAACCCTGCCATGAGTTCATTCCCTGGCATCACACACACATACACACACACACATGATAGACCAACTCCTTTACTATCAAAATAGGTTTACTATCTTTTACTCCTTTACTATCTGTAATTCCTTACTATCAAAATAAGTTAAGATGTTGGTTAGGCTATTTAAAGATTTTTTTCTAAAAGTACAGAGGAATTTAGAAAACATGAAAATTACTGGGAAATAGTTAAAAGGAGACAGAAACTAAAACAAGTGAGTTGACTACAGAAAATTTGTCAAATATAATGAAACTGAGCTTAGCTTTTGATTGTCTTTCAAGATAAATGTGAAACATGTCAAAGTTTAGGGTTAAGATAAGTATAATGGGCAACACTGTGAATCGGATAATAATCTATAGAAATTACAACCCATAAATTTAGTGATTAACATATATGTAACTAAGATTTATATGTGTAGCTGATGCAACATATGTAACTGGTGTATACAAATTTTTTTTTGATCACACCCGGTGACATCAGGGGTTACTTCTGGCTATGCAGTCAGAAATTGCTCCTGGTTTGATGGACCATATGGGATGCCAGAGGATCAAACCACAGTCTGCCCTAGGTCAGCCACGTACAAGGAAGCACCCTACCACTGCACCACTGCTCCGGCACCAGTATACAGGTTTCTTAAACTAGTTTATTTGATTAAAAAATTCTGTATTCACAGAAATCTCTAGATTTCTAGAGATTTTTTTAGAAGCAACATAAATCATTTAATATTGGAAAAATATGCAATACCCTTGGTCATCATGAAATGTATTTATTTGAAATTACAAACACTCTTGTCTTGTTTTAAAGTCAAGAGACTGTTGGTGAACTGAAAGATAGAGTAGAGATAATATTTCAAATGAAGATTGGTGACATAAAGGAAATAAAGATATATGAAAAATTATTTTAAAAACCCATAAAGGATAGATGTCAGGGATGTGATCCAGGACATAGCATCTTCCTTTGTATGTATGAGGTTGTGAGATTGAGCCTAGCACTGCCTTTTGCCTCTACATTGCTCAGTGTGACTCGGGCACATTAAAATCTAATGCTACAAATGTACCATAACTTTTCAAACAAGTATGTGAATTCTAGCACAATAAGATGTGTGTGACCTCTGGGACTTTCTAACAACAATAGTCACAAAAACACAGGAAAGGGAACTAAAGGATATGGAATAATGGAGAATAAAACAAAACATTTTGATCAGTTATGTAGAAAGAGTGAAAATTTGGAAATAAATATAATCTGTTTCATTTTGCATAAAAAATTGCCAGAACTGTTGAAAGTCACCAATGCATAACTTTGGTTTCTATAGTAGTTCTGATAAGATATATTATGATATTATAAGATAGAAATCAATGAATTATAGTATAAGTAAATTAGAATAAATGTATAGCCATTGCAGAAAAATCTGGCTAAAGAATTCATACACTGTAGTGAATTAAGCTAGAGAAATAACTGCACTGACAACTATCATGACAATGGTAGTGAGAGAAACAGAATGCCTACCTGGAATACAGGTAAGGAGTTGTGGAGGACAAAGTTGGGGGCATTGGTGGTGAGAATGTTGCTCTGGTGAAGGGGTGTGTTCTTTTTATAACTGAAAACCAACTACAAACATGTTTATAATCATGGTGTTTGAATATATATGTGTATGTATATATATACACCCAGAAAGTAAATAACTATTTATATTTAATTAGATATGTACAGATCATGGTAACAACTAATCAATTGAGGGCCCAAATTGACTGAACTCTTTTTATGTGACACCATATGACTTTGGAGTCACTTCTCAATTTTTAATTCAGATATTCAAATTGTGCTGTTGCAAATTAATAATGTCCTGTATCACCTTCATATTCTCTCTGATAGTTATTTTCAATGCTGCATAAGGTATTAAATGCTTCTTATAGAGTTTGAAAGTGCAACAAATACAGTAATGAGGAAAGGGTGAAATCTATGGGTTTAGGCAGTTTCCTCCGAGACTTGTAAAATATGCATTAGAAGTGAGCAATTTAAGCACCATGAATTTTATTACCTACCCAAAAGTTATACTGAGCCTTTTATTTAGCTGATTTACATTCTTGCTCTCTTATGGGGACAATAATGAGTTCAATCTTGCTTATATCTGGCCCAGGTAGTATGGCTAATACAGGAAAAGTTGCTTAGTTAATATAAAATAGGCAGAATATTAAATTATTATTTTATAATTCTCACTCTTCCAAAGAAAAATAGTTGACCAATGTAATTTATAAAGTTTCCCAGGCTTATATACTTGTATTAATATTTTTAAATCTGTAGTTATGGCTTATGCTGCTTTTGGATTTAGAGTGTGTATACTCTTATTCCTATACCAATCTCTCTTTTAAGAAGTGGCAGAACTTTTACTGAGTTCCTAAAGTTTTTAAGATCATTTAATAGCAAATATAACATGATTTCTCAAGGTTTCCTTTTTATTCCTCTCCGCTGAAATTATATGTTGGTCACCCCATCTTGACTCATGACATTGTAGTGTGGCCTCTTAGCAATTGTCAGCATCTTTGCCACATGGTTGGAGGCCAGATATCAGTTTGTCACCATGTAATGCATTCTCTTTATCTGGTTGGGAGCGTAGAGCAGGTGCTTGGAAATCCTGCTGTCATCCATTCTCCACACATGACTGGTCCATGCTAGGCTGAATTATGAATATCACTTGAGAACTGCTGTGGTGGCTGCACTCCAAGACTGGCTATAATCTTGCCTACTATCTGATATTCAGCAGAGTACTTAGATGAAATTATATTAAATCCACTTGAGAAATAGGCATGTACATATATCCTTTTATCATTTATGTCATGAGACAGCAGCACAGCTCCAAAGTACCTTAGGTTTGCAATTGAGATATAGTTAAAACTGGATGGTTTTCATCCCACTTTTTACTTGTAATTCTGATGTTTTCATTTGATGGGTTCTATTAAGAAAATTATTTTGCTTATTTAACAGCTATGGTTTAGATGAATAAACTTTTAAGAGGCTATTTTTATTAATTCAAACATATAAAAACTATAAAGAATATAAGCAGGAAAAATAACTAAAATAACTAATATATAAATTAAATAGTTAAAACATAAATTTCAGAATACCTCATTATTATTAAAAGAAATATGCAAAGTTTCTTTTAAAAATGTGAGTATAAGAATCAAGTTACCCAATCTATAACAAGCTATATACAAAGGAACCTATTACACTAGCTGTTTAGAGAGCAAAAGAAGAGAGGTATGGGATGCATGCTGGGAACAGGGGCAAAGGGAGAACTACACAGGTGGTGGGAATAGCCCTAATTCACTGTCACTATGTAACTTAAATATAACTGTTAAAGATTTGTAATTCACATTGGTCACAATAAAAATTACTTTTAAAAGTATGAGTATATAATAAATGATCTGATTAAAATGTTACAAATACAGACTTTCTTGAAATGTATATTTTCTGCATATAGCCATTATATATATATACATATTTTTTGATATTTATATTGAGGAAGAAATTTTGTACACCAATAACAAGCTCTATATATAAGTTTATTTGAATGTACTCAGAGGAAATAGGTTTTGAAAATTATTTGAGGAAAGCACACTTAACTTATATGAAAAAAAGTTATTTTTTTGTTTCCAAAGTTTAGGTTTGAATTTTGTTCTGTTCATTTATTTCCCAGCAGGTGTCTCTATATAGCAGCTTTACTCAGAGAGAACAAAATGACAAGAACTAATTGTACAAATAGAGAAAATAATGAAGCAAGTAGAGAAATGACCTTGTTATAGAGTGCTGTGTTGACCATATAAAGACAAAATACTTTATAAAGTTAAGTGTTATCCATAAGTAGTTAAATATATTCCTTTGTCTTTATTTTACTTAAATAACTTTTTAAAAAGACAGAAAAAGCCTATAAATTCAAGATATGCCACTCTACATGCATACATGGAGCTGCTATTAGAGTACTAATTTATATTTCAGGTTCTTGACTTAAAAACTCCCTCATCATTGTGAATGACTTAATATCATCATATATAAACTATTAAAAGAAGCAAGGCTAAAATATTTGTTATATAATAAATTGTGCTTTAAAAGTTGTAGTAAAGGGGAAAAAGAGATAGGACAATGGGTAGGGCGCTAGTGTCACAGACCTGGGTTCAGTCACCCATACTCCAAATGGTCCCCCAAGCTGACCAGAAGTTATAACTGAGTACAGAGCCAGGAGTAGGCCCCGAGCACTTCTGGGTGTGGCCCATAAAACAAAACAGTTGGAACTATACAGCATAGCAGATATAGCAGTTACCTTGCTCAGTGCTTACTCAAGTTTGATCCTTAGCATACCAGATGGTCCCCTGAGCCTATCAGGAATGATACCTGAGTGCAGAGCCAGGACTGACCCCTAAGCATTGCTGTGTGCCCCTCCAAATAAAAACAACAAAATGTTTTTTTAAAAATTTATAGTGAATAGCAAAACACTTAAAAATTAAAGAAATAAACTTATGCCTGTGTTCAAAAGATTTAAAATGTTTGTTTTTGTATTTAGATATAGTTCCAACCAAAATTTATCCACTACTTCTGTTAATCATCTGTCGTTTTTTTCTGGATCAGTACCTGAAAAATATGTTTCATCACTCAGATGACCAAATGTATATTTATCCTACATATTTGGTTTTTACACACAGTTTCTAGTTCAATTTAAAAATAAAGAGCTCAGTTTTAATAAAAAATATTTTGTGCTATCCTAAGTGCTGTGAGTGTTAAAGATATCATGCCTTTGTTACTTTTATGAAAACAACTTTAAAAACCGTGAACTTGGAGCATTACTGCTTATGAAACTAACATGAAAAAGAGATAGAAATTCAAGTTCTGCTCCCAGAAACTGGAGTTTTATTGAGTTGTCATTAGCCAATTAATTAATAAGTTGTGCTTGTGCAATGAAGCCTCCTTTAGAAATAAAGAGAATATTGCCTCAATGAACCATGCAGATTTGTGAACAAGGCTGCCTGGAAAAGACATAAATAAGAGTTCCTTTTCCAATCAACTATACCTTTTCCCACCTGTGGCTGGCTGTTGATTTGTAGTCTTTAGTGTCCTCTGTAATAAACTGATGATGTAGTGAATAAGCTAGCTTCCAGAGTTCTCTGAGTCTTTTTAGAAAATTTAGCAAACCTCAGGAGTGGGGCTTTGGTGTAAATATATGAAGGAGTAAATGAGTACTATCAGAATAATAAATAATTAATTCCTACGGACAAAACAATGAAACAGATTCACTTTTTCAATACACTTTCCTGATTATAATGATTGTTTCTCTTGACTTCTGTCATAGCCTGGGGGCATGCTCCATACTGGGTTAGGACTCATTATTTGGAACCTACTATTCTTACCATCTTTCAAAATATTTGTTGTTAGTAAAAACTTGTTTATATTGAACTCTTTTAACCACACTGTATCCTCTCTCTTGATTTTATACCATTAAGTTGGGAGAGAATATTTCTCAATATTAACTAGAAGAAAACAGAACTGATTTTCTAGGTTTTGTCTCTAACTGATTATGAGGTTTCTTTGAACCTCCATAAAACTCAGACAATGAAGAATGCCTAAGAGCTTGGTTTTAAAATAAAGGCAACTGATTAAATAACTCAATTCTCCTACAGATTTGAAATTTAAATTTTTTTTAGAAATAATGAATCAATATTTATTTACTCCTAAAATCTATTATATATGAATAGATGACAACTATTATTTTGCATTAAAATAAATCTTAAAGATTGATAGTATCAGTGATTTATTATCAAATTTTATCTGGCTTAATTTATTAAATAGAATCGGATGTATTGGAAGGCTTTAAATAATGCTTACTTAGATACAAAGACACATTTATTTATATGAATGAGTACTTTTCTTTCTAACTATATCTCATTTTCAAATCTTACATTTATTGTAATAAATTTTACTTCTGAACAGAAGATCACTGTTAGATTGACTTGAGACATAAAAATATAGAGATAATTTTTATGGCAATCATATAAAAACATGAAAAGTTCAGTATAAATCAGACACTTGGAGCTTTTCTTAAAACTTTAGAAATAATTAGAATTTTGGGAAATAGAAAAACATATTTCATCAATGAATGCCTTCTATAAACATTGAATATATAAAATTATCAGTAAAAGTATTGTAATCAAGATGATAAAAATAAAAATTTGATTTATCATTATAGCTAAAATGAAACAGGTAAAATTATATTTCACATAATAATATTTTTAGACACTATTAAGTGTCTAATGTCAACCCATAGACTTATCTAAACTATGTTCATTTCATATATGACAAAGAAACACCTTTATCTGTAAGATACTAATAATCTAAAATATTTATGGTGGTGCTTCTGATACAATAAATAACCAAATAAAAATGGGTAAGTATTTGACTTACATTTAATCAAAGAAGCCATATAGCTTAAAAAATGTCAATAAAACTCCCAAATCAGAAGTCACTGGAAAAGTATCCTAAACCCATTAGATACCAATTTACACCTACTAAGATAAGTAATACAATAACAAGGTCTTGTAAGGATGCAAAACAAGTGGACTTCTCATATTTTGCTCATAAGAATCAAAATAAAAAAATACTTTTGAAAACAAGAAGTTTCATATTCAAATAAGAATGAACTTATTTTATGACTCAATCACCAAACTCCCAAGTATTTACCCATGAAAATTAAACTTGAGGTTACTAATATCTATAATGCAGTTGTTTATGTGGTCTTAATGATTATTATCAAAAATTGAGAAACCAAAAACAGATTTTTCAATTCATATATGGCTAAATATATTATGACTTGAACATAACAAAATAGTATAGAGGTTATAGCTCTTGCCGCTGATGCAGCCAACCCCAGTTTAGTCCCTGAGGACCTGTGAATGATTGATCACTAACCACAGAGATAGTATTATGATCTGAATACAGAAGGAGTGACCCCATTAAATAATTAATAGTAGTAATAACCATCATAATTTGTGAAAAGTACATAATAAAATGTTTTACTTCATTAAGTGCAAAAATGGAGTGATCTTATAATACAACATGGGTGACTCTCATGACATGTCAAATGACAGAAAGCAGTATAGAGGTTAAAATGCTATTGTAAAACTTAGAATATAAAAAAAAATTTTTATCAGTTGGTACGAGATATTTATAAAAAAGGCAAGAGAAAAATTTTAAATAGGTGAAACTTGTATTTTTTGTTGTAGTCTTGGAATCGTGACTAAGAATTTATCAAAAATTTTGGAACTTTAATAAGAGGATGAAAATTTATTGAGATACTTAAATACTGAGAAAATTTTAACAACAACAATAATATATATCTAGATATGAAGAGTTCTTTGTGAATTAACAGTTTGGCTTTTATTAATTCACTTAAAGAAGAAAACAGAAAGTGACTCATATAGGAAATAAATGTTTCTTTCATATTTTAAATATATGTAAACTAAAATTTACTTTAGGGAGGAAAACTTAAATAGTGTTTGACAAAAATACCACTTAAGAATGTTTCTAATAGGGACAGGTGTGGTGGTGCAAACGGTAGGGCATTTGTCTTACACGCAATAACCTAGGATGGACTGCAGTTCGATCCCCTAGTCTCCCAAATCAGGAGCGATTTCTGAGTGCATATCCAGGAGTAACCCCTGAGCGTCACTGGGTGTGGCCCAAAAATCAAAAAAGAGAAAAAAAAAAGACAAAGAATGTTTCTAATAAATTAAAATTATTAAAATTACATAGTGAAATTTTAAAAGTTTGTACTTTTGTGGGAAAGGGAGTCACATCTAGCAAAGCTCAGGAAGTACTCTTGGCTGAGTGCTGGAGGGTCATTCTTATGGTCCTATGGATATTAAGCCCAGATTTCCTCAGTGCAAAGAGTGCACTTAATTTTTTGTGGGGTCACACCAGGTGACACCTCAGGGATTACTCCTGGCTATGCCCTGAGAAATCGCTCCTGGCTTGAGGGACCATATGGGACTCCAGGGATTGAACCGAAGTCCTGGGTAAGCTGAGGGCAAGGCCACGCCCTAGCACTGCCCTATTGCTCTGGACCCCGAATACACTTAATTTAATAAGGTATCTATCCTGTCAAGCTCTGACTGTTTTTATAAACAGCATCTATGCATTGTTTAATTACTAATACATAAATTATAGTATAAATTATTTTGGTTTAAAGTTTTCATTCCATAATATCTAAAGTGATTATAGTAGTAAAAGTCTACATACGTGTTTTCTATATAAATTTAAATATTTTTAAAATTTGTGGCCATTCCCAAATGGTCCTCAGGGTTTACTCCTGTCTTTATTTCTGGATGTAATCAGTTGACCATATTTAGTGGCAGGGATCAAATTGGAGTCTGCAAGTATGGCCTCGAATTAGTACAATCTCTCTGACCCATACATTTCTTACATGTATGTACGTATGTATATACATGTATATATACCTTATATGCATATCATATAAAAATACTCCAATTTCAAAGCCATTTTTGTCAATTATGTGGCTGAAATTTTATTTTTTTGGAGGGGAAGTTGGGACCTGGAATATTCCTAGATGTGCTGGTTATTGAACTGGATTGGCCATATGCAAGGCAAGTTCCTGAATACCTATACTATCTATCCAGTTTCAAATCTATATATCTTAACTAAAAATAAAAAGTACAGGAGAAAATTACATTTTTAGCAAGGTAAAAAGAAGCTTTAGACCATCAATGGATGATATACTCTATCCTGTATAATCATAGATGATTAATATGCACATGTTCAGTTAAAACTGAGAATGAAATGAAAATATTTAAATGTGTGATATGCTTATGCATAAATAAATTAATATATAAGTCCAACTAAAAGCATAACTTCACTTAACTTCCCATATCATTTCCTTGTTTACTTGAGCTTTTTTAATTCTAGCAATTGCTTTATTCTCCTGAAATGTAAGAAAACATATGCATCAACATACCCTAGATCTAGTGGGCACTAAGTGTTAATTTATTGGCATTTTTTATGCAAAATTAACGGGAAAAATAATAAGAGGCTTAAAGTATCATATTTTCTATTATACTGCTACTTGAATTTTTGGAGTATAGTCATGTGTTTTTTGAGCATTGAGCTGGGCATAAGGGCATGTTTATAGCTATTAAATATTTATAGCCACAAAAGAGAAAATAAGTTCATAAGATCACAGTTAGAAGTTTTACAATTTGGGGAGTTAGAAAATAAACTCTAAGAAACAACTGTTTTTGTTTTTAGTTCTACTGTGAGACAAATTAGATGTAGCTTGAATCTGTGAAAGTGTATTGAGACAGAAATCACAAGCCCATCCAGTAAATCCATTACAAGACTCAGTCAAAGTGTAAATTTACATTGTGATCCAATGTTCTTGGTTAAGAATCCAAATTCTTGGTTAAGGCTAAATCAGTCTTGCATTTTCAAGTTTCCATTATCTCATATTTAAGGTAAAATGTACAGGGGCTTGAGTATATTGGTACAGTTGGTAGGGCACTGTGTTGCTGCTGTGAATCCAGGTTTGACTTGATCTCTAGCCTGCATATAGTACCCAGACCCATCCAGGATTGATTTTTGCGTACTGAGCCAGGAGTAAGCCTTGAGTATCACCACCACCACCAACGAAAGAAGGTTTATATGTATTGAAGTATTTCATCTGGTTATTTAAAATAGCAATAATATTAACAACAAAGATGTGTTGTACATTCCAGAGTTCTGTAGTATATTCAGAAAGGCCACTGATTGCATGTTCTGCTAAGATATTGTAGGTCTCTGGGTCCAGGGTAGAGCAGTTGAGATTGAATACTCTGAGAATCTATAAGCAGCATAATTAAGGCCATGTATATCATTATTTTTTTTTTTTTTGGTTTTTGGGCCACACCCGTTTGACGCTCAGGGGTTACTCCTGGCTATGTGCTCAGAAATCGCCCCTGGCTTGGGTGGACCATATGGGACGCCGGGGGATCGAACTGCGGTCCTTCCTTGGCTAGCGCTTGCAAGGCAGACACCTTACCTCCAGCGCCACCTACCCGGCCCCGGTGTATATCATTCTTGCGGTTACAAAGGGAAGTCTGAAGTCAAGGCCACAGAAGACATAGGAAACATCATTTCCAAAGAGTGAGACAAAACTGTTAACAGGAAATTATTTATAGAGTAATAAGCCAAAAGAAAGAGTAAAAGGCAAGAAATCTTTTCTCTATTGGGATAAATGGTTCTGAAAGAAGCTGTTGACAATTGGAGGGCACAAAAGACACTTTATTGTGCTTCCTTTATGACCTGAGTCTAGAGTCTGATGAATTAAAGGGTAATACTATTGCCTGTGACATTTAAAAGATAATACCTCTAGGCAATAACTTCTATATTAAACCTCAAAAGGTAGGTGTCATTCTGTACTTTAGAGCATGAATGAGAAATATTATTACAAAGAAGAAATGACCTTTGCATAATAGCTATAGTTATAGCAAGGTGGACTACAGAATTTCTATTCTTTGGTTTTATTTTTTCTAGAAAAACATAACCATACAGAAAAATATCAAACTAAACATTATCTTAGCTAGAAATTTGTATTTAAAATTCTGTTTTTGATGTTAAAAGCCAGTTGATTTAGACTTATATTGAATTAACTTGTTACTGAAATGCATAAAATAATATAAAAAGCAAGCCAAACTTATTTTCAAATTAATAACTATTAACATAAAAATAAACTATTAACATAAAGTTCACAAAAACTCTTTTAGGGTGTATCTAGCAGTGCTCAGGGCCTTTTAAATAAGGCATATATTTTCTTACATCCTCTATTCTTATAGTTCATTCCTCGCAGAGTTTAGGGACCATATAGGTATCTCTGATCAAACCTTGACACCAGTTGGATCTAAGTTAAATACCTTAATCCCTGTACTATCTCTTCAGCCCCAAGCCTTATAATTTTATTTATTTCAACTTTGAGCACTTATACAGTTTTTCGGCAGTAGAATTTTTGGTGGCAGCAGGAACATATGCATTCTTTTATTTTTATATCTTTATTAATATTCAAAACCTGTATTTTAGAACCAGGACCGCTTCTTGTTATTATTATTTTTCATATAATTCTCTAAATGTTCTTCATCACACAACAATGTGATTTTCCCTTTTGTACCTGTGTTGGACCTGGTTGTAAATTGAGCTTTTAGGTTAAAGATTTTTCTCTAACTCGCAGATAGTTGCAAGAACGAATTGCTCTTTGTTGGACTTGATTGATTGTACAGAGTGTGTTGTGGTGTGTCAAAAAACAGTTGAATGAAATTTGTAATTCTTAGTAAAAGTATTTAATCTATTTATGTTTAAAAATAGGTGACTACCAATGATGGGAAATAAAAACAAAAGCAAATGAAAATTGAATAACCTTGATTTAAGAATTCCATTCCACTAGGTGCTGAAGGACAAACACCATTCTCAAACCAAAATAACATTTATATGTGAATTCATGCTACAAAGAGCAAAATATGAGAATATTAATCAATAATAAAAATAATATTTTTTTTGTGTTTTGGGCCACACACAGTGATGCTCAGGTGTTATTCCTGGTTATGCGCTCAGAAATCACACCTGGCTTGGGGGACCATATGGGACACCGGGGACCGAATCTAGGCTAGCGCTGGCAAGGCAGATACCTTACTCCTTGCACCACTGCTCCAGGCCAATAATAATAATTTTAAAATTTAGATAAAATTAAATTCAACATATATTTATTTGATACTCAAATTTCTTGAACATTTATAATTTATATATGGACTCGAGATTATTCCATAGTCATTTTATTCAATTATTCATTGCTTATTAAACATGTTTTCTTTTGTTAATGATGACAGCATTTTTTTAAATAAATTTTTTATTTTTATATTTTTAATATATTTTTTATTTAAACACCTTGATTACATACATGATTGTGTTGTTTGGGTTTCAGTCATGTAAAAACACTATCCATCACCAGTGCAACATTCCCATCACCAATGTCCCAAGTCTCCCTGCTCCCCACCCATCCTGCCTGTACTCTAGACAGGCTTTCTATTTCCTTCATACATTCTCATTATTAGGATAGTTAGAAATGTAGTTATTTCTCTAACAAAACTCATCCCTGTTTGTGGTGAGCTTCCTGAGGTGAGCTGGAACTTCCAGCCCTTCTCTCTTTTGTGTCTGAAAATTATTATTGCAAGAATGTCTTTCATTTTTCTTAAAACCCATAGATGAGTGAGACCATTCTGTGTTTTTCTCTCTCTCTCTGACTTATTTCACTCAGCATAATAGATTCCATGTACATCTATATATAGGAAAATTTCATGACTTCATCTCTCCTGACAGCTGAGTAATATTCCATTGTGTATATGTACCACAATTTCTTTAGCCATTCGTCTGTTGAAAGGTATCTTGGTTGTTTCCAGAGTTTTGCTATGGTAAATAGTGCTGCAATGAATATAGCTGTAAGGAAGAGATTTTTGTATTGTATTTTTGTGTTCTTAGGGGTGAAACAGCATTCTTATGCATCAGAATATAGAATACCAATATAAACAAGGATATAAATTTGCTCTATTTTTACTATTAGCATTTTGCTTTAATTCTGAAAAAAAAGTTGGAGATAAAGATTATTATCATTTCATTGGTGGTTTCACAATAACAGCTCTAAAACATCTTTCAGTAATTTTTGAAGTAAATAAGAATAGTCATTTACTAAACATAATTTGTATTTCATGACATTTTAATCTATTAATGACATCCTTATATAATTGTAATTATGTTATTTTATGTTTTGATTATTGAACAGAGTAAAATAAGTATATAATCAAACCTAGTTTTTCTAAATTGAAATTCAAAAATTTACAATAGGGAAATATTATTTTTGAACCTCTGCTAGTATCCTGATTTCTCCTTTATTTCAGAACTAAAGTTTCTTGCTTACTTCATAAGTTCTACTGAATATTTTTATAGTTCTTGATCAATTGAATATGTAAAAAATAAGAAAAATTAATTATATAGTATGACATATAGAAAAGATTCTACTAAATATGTATTTAATTCAAGATTTGTTTCTAATAATGTTCAATATTTTCTGTTAAAATTTAATCTTATCTACTCTTCTTAATTCTAATAAAAATTTAAAACAAGCTATAATTTTGACATACTGTTTGAAAAGCTTTTTGAGAAAAATATTAAACCAAATAAAATAATTTTTTCATTTTTACATGCTTGATAACTTTAGATAATTTTCTTGAAATATGCAGTAAAATAGACTTTATATAAAATTCTGAAACTGAACGTCTTTATAAGCATCTAAAACTCTCCTCTCTCTGGATATTTTCAACTCTACCATTTTATTAATAGAAGTATATTGGGATCTCATTTTAGTTTTAATTTGTATTTTTTAGATCATTTTGGGTTAATCTTTTGTTGTTAAATATGTTCTATATTATTGTTTTCTCAGTGCATCTTTTGTAAGTTATGTGTCTACTAAAGATTACTCATTTTAAAATTGAATTATTTTTCTCATTAGTTTAGTGTAGGAGCTCTTAATATGCCCTATATGTTAGTTATTGGTTAGATGTAAACTCTGCAAATAGCTTATCCTAGTTTATAACTTGTTTTTTTTCAATATCTTGGGTAGTGTTTTACATTTAATTAACAGTTTTGATTGGTGAATTGAATTTACATTTCTTTGATTTATTTTTGTCTAAATTTTCTAATTTTTATCTATATTAACTTCATATAATATGATTCAATCGTTTTGATCTAAAAGGTCTATAGTGTTGCAAGCTATTTGAAACTCTAAGAAATATTTTAAGTTATTTTGGGCATCTGGAGATATCTTAAATTTTTCTTTGGCCTTTTTTTTTTGCATATAATTTTTTAATTGTTTCAATAATATTTGTCAACAAATTTCTTCATTTTCCATTGACCTACATTTGCACTTTTTCAAAGACATATTGATCATTTTTGTATGGAAGTATTCCTTGATTTTTTCTCACCGATAAATCACGAATCTGTCTGTCTGTCTATCTATCTATCTATCTATCTATCTATCTATCTATCTATCTATCTATCTATCTATCTATCATCTATCTGTACTCTTTTACCAATACCAAAATCTTGGTTATGGTTTAATATATTAAGTACAATAAGTAGTGGCACTTCACTCACATTTTTCTTCTCTAATCAATGCTTTTGTAGTGATAGTAGAAGCTAAATTCTAAATTGAAAGCAAAGGACAAGATTGCACATGGCCAATTTCAGTAAGATTTTTTATTTAGAAAAAAAATAAGAAAGAAGGGAATGAAGTGAAGCTCAAGATTATGGAACATTCTCATAAAGTAGATGCCTGAGAAAGGGGAAGCTTTTTCCTCTTAAACATTTTAAGAAAGGTGGATGGGTAAGTATTTCTTATTATGCTCCAAGAAAGTGGACCATTAGAACAGAGGAAAGTATGCTGAGATGATTATCTTTCCATGTCCTCATCCAGCAGGGCCTGGGTCATCCAGATTATCAAGATTCACCAAGGCTGTCCTCATTATGTATCATACTAAATAATTCCCTTTCTCTAGAGCCATATACCTAATGTAGGCCTGCCTGCTCGCCTTTTGTCTTTTGCACTCTTAGTATTCAATTCCTTGCACTTTTCAAAATAATGTTAGAGTTAGTTTCATAGAGAAATTTTATTTGTAAACTTCTAATCTAACCTTTTCTTTAGTTGTCAAGGCTATATATGAGGAAAGTTGATTACAGAAACAAATGGTCTATACTGAAAATATGTCACACAATTTCAATAGATAACTTTAGTTCTTGATAATTAAATAAAAATCAAACACTATGAATAATGCATTTAGGGGCCCAGAGAGATAGCATGGAAGTAAGGCGTTTGCCTTGCATACAGGACAGTGGTTCGAAACCCCGCATTCCGTATGGTCCCCAGAGCCTGCCAGGAGAGATTTCTGAGTTTAGAGCCAGGAAGCCAGGAGTAACCCTGAGCGCTGCCGGGTGTGACCCAAAAACAAACAAACAAAAAAATGATAATAATACATTTAAAATATGTCTAAATGATTTTTCAAAATAGCACTTAAGATTTATCCCCTGAGACACATTACAGAAAAGTTTCCTAAAACATGAGTTATTATTAAAAGGAAAATTATGAAACACTTACTATGTTAGAATAAAAAGTTCTGCTAATATCAGAACAAAATGAACATTGTAAAAATGTTTACAAGTTCTGTGAGCCCTTGGGGAGCTTATGTGAATGAGAAGAGGAACAGCAGTAAGAAGGGACGGGCCCCCAGTAAACAGACTAAAGGAAAAGTACTAGCTATTGAGTGTGCCAAATTACACAGACATCTGATGTCCAAGAACAGCTTTGGAAATATTATTCCCATTATTCTATTGGAACCCTTGAGTGACTTGCAGAGGGGATATGATGTTTCTCTTCATTGCCCCCTGGAGACTTCTAAATGGAAAAACAAGTGCTTTCTTTCAGGAAAAAAATATTAAGAAAGGGACTTAAGGAAACAAACAAACAAAAAAACACTATCAATATAAAGAAATGGACAAAGCATTTCATAGTTTATATCTTTTTTTCCCCATTTTGCTGCTATTTTATTTGGTCTGTGTGATGAGTTACTAGATAGACTAGCACATCTAGAACAGAAATATATTTTTAAGCAAAATACTCTTTGTTATTTATCTTATTAAAAATAGAAAGATGTAAGGGAAGATAGAGAAGGGAGATAGAAGGGGAGAAAGAAAGAGGTAAGAGGAAGAGGAGAGAGAAAAAAGAGAGAGAAGAGAGAGAAAGAGAGAGGGGGGGGAATTAGGGAAAACAAGAAGGGATTCTCCAGAGTGGAAAAAGTTGGGAAAAGGTTATACAATTGATATATAATTTATTCAAAATGTCCTGACCTGGAGCTCTCTATAAACATAAAATCTAGGCATTGTATAGAGAAACTTTTGGACTCTCAATGGCCCTTTAAATGCAATGCTAAGGAGTTATTCCTGGCAGTGTTTCAGCAGAGATCGTGCTCAATGTTAAGATCGAAGATAGCTCCATACTGGTTATCCCATCTGTCTAACCTTTCATATTCTTATCATGAACTTTAGTCTTCTGTAGTTCCCCTTTCTCAACAAAACAAAACACTTTTTTTCAAAGTGGTTCTTCTTTTCTGTTCCAGGCCTCACTTTGCACCTGGATGGTGTCTCAATTTCTCCATCTCCTAAGAGTTTGCATTTCATTTGTATTTGAAAGGGAATGTGTTCACATACTTTGGGGCTACTTCAGGCTGAGCAGTTTCTTAAATTGTATTTCCCAGAAGTACATAACTTGGGTTGTCCTATTTGTTTGCAGTTTTCCCCCACGTTATATCACCACCTATGTTTAGCATACAAAACTAGAATCTTAAAAATGTAAGAATTTTTTTATCAGTTCAATTAGATCGGTCTAGATTCCTCCTCAGTGTTTAATCTTTCTTTCTTACCAGTGTACCTCACTCCTCCTTTCCCTTGTCATTTGAACAATGACCTGTTCTTGTCCTATGTAGTACTCTGTCCAGTGTTTGTTTTCCTAGTCTAAAGTCTCATTGTATCCCAGGCCTTCCTTAGTTTCAGGTTGCATGCTTGAATGGAATAGCTGTAAAGAGAGATGGGCAGAGAGGAGATAGTGGGAAAGAAAGAGGAGAGGGAGAGATAGAGACATGGGCTGAGGAGAGAGAAAGAGGCTGAAAGAGTTTTCCTTTCTAGGCCATTCCATCAACTGCATTGATGGATTGTCATTGTTAGTGACCAAGATTTACAGTGATCAATTGGATTCACTCTACCCACTAAAAATTACATGAGTCTCTACCCTTCCGATCTCACTTCCATTTTGGAGTTCTTCAAACCTCTGAAATTATTTTAGACATACAATATTCCAACACCATTTTGAACACAATGTATCCTTCCGCAAATGTTCCCCATTTCTTTCTCAACGCAGCCTTTCCTCTTGCCAGCCATATAACAAGTTTATTTCATATTACTTGCTTCAATAAAACTAAAAGAAATTAAAATATATTTATCATAAAATAAATCAATAAAACTCCATTTGTAATGTTTGATTGCTCTGTCTATGTTATTAGCCCTTTTTTATCTAGTAGAGGACAATCATATGCAATATTTGAGTGCAATACTCAGTGCCACATGTTGGGAATTTTTCCTATTCTTTTTTTATTAATACCTTTATTTTAGCACATGTTTACAAACATATTTGTATTTTGGTTTCAGTCATAAAAAGTACACTCCTTTCACCAGTGTAACCTCCCCACCACCAATGCCCCCATCTCCCTCCCTCTATCCCTTCATGTCTTCAATACAGGCATTCTATTTCTTTCACTCACTACCAGTGTCATGATAGTTGTTAGTGTAGTTATTTCTCTAGCTGTACTCACCACTATTTGTGTTAAGCTACATATCACAAGCCAGTCCTTCCAGCCTCATGTCTTTTATTTTTCTTAAAATCTATAGATAAGTGAGGCTATTCTGTGTCTATCTCTCTCCCTCTGACTTATTTCACTCAGCATAATATGGTACATGTACATTCATGAATAGAAAAATTTCATGACTTCATCTCTCCTGATGCCACATAATATTCCATTGTGTAAATGTACCACAGTTTCTTTAGCCATTCATTTATTAAAGAGCATCTTAGTTGTTTCCAGAGTCTGGCTATTGTAAATAGCAGTGCAATGAATATAGGTGTGCAGAAGGCATTTTTGTATTGTGTTTTAGTGTTCCAAGGGTAAATCCTAGTATAGCTGGATGATATGGTAGTTCAATTTCCAGTTTTTGGAAATTGTTTTTGTTTTCCATAAAGGCTGGACCAAAAAAACACTCCTACCAGCAGTGAATGCATGTTCACTGTTCTTTCCTTTGCATGCTGATGAATTTGCAGTAAAGGAATTGTTACTCTTTGCTTTTTCAAGCTATTATTAAAGAAATATTCAAAGTTAACACATACAAGTTAACTTTTATTGTTGGGTTTTTAACTTTGATAAAGAGAGAGACAGAGAGTGCTGGTTTTTATTTATTTATTTATTTATTTATTTATTTATTTATTTTTATTTTGAAGGTCCCCACTCTGGTGATGCTCAGGGGTTACTCTTGGCTCTGCACACAGGAATCATTCCTGGCAGTGCTCAGGGAACCATGAATCAAACCTGGAATACTCATGAGATGCCATGGATAGAACCTCATAAACCTCATGCAAGGCAAGTACTCTACATACTCTTCTATGCTCCAACCAACCCCATAGTATTGTGATCTAAACAATAATTTGATTCATACTGTCAGAATCTGAATGATAGAAGAAAAAGATAGACCAAATTTATCCTGAGGAAATGAAACCAACTACAACTTGCCACAGTTAATTTTTTTTTAGCAGTGAAAGTAGGAGTGCAGTGGGAGTGCTTAATATAACTTAATAAGTTCCCTTCCATTTAGATATTAGCTTATCAGAAGGGGATATAATTTGTTTTAAAGGAATATTCAAAGTTTTCTTCTCTAGAGAACTAAAATGTATTTTCCTTTATGAAAGGAAAAAAAATTTCAAAGTACTTTAAAATTTCTGGTAGTATAAAGCACTTTATTTGTTCTCTGAATAGACCTCATCCTAACACAAATTGTTCTAAAAGTCAGGGTGGAGACAGTTTATGAACTAGTAATTTTTTCCCCATATCATGTAGAAGAACATAGTTATTTTTCTTCAAATAACACATGTACAAACATTGAGACAAGAGCAAACTAAAACCCTATTTCTTGATTTTAGAAACCAAACTTCTTTTATTTTCAGAAATTAGTTTGAAAGACAATACATAGCTAGCGAAACAACATTGTTTAGATAGATGACTGAGTTTCTGTAAATTGTGTAATTTTTTTATGAAACACATAGCAAAATATCAACATGTCAGACTCTGAATTGTTACCTGGCACCATTCCACCCAAAAGGATTTCTGCCTCTTTCTCAAGACTGATTCATCTCTAACTCACAAACAATCTAGCTTTGAAATATTTGAGGGCCCCACTCCTGTGAGGTCACTGGAAAGGCAAAGAATGAGACCATACTATATAAAAGAAAATTGTGTCACCTTTTCAGCAAATAAAAAGTTCAGTCTCAATTTTGTTCTGAAATATGAAGTATAGTGTCTGAAGAGACAGCCAGTTTGGTTTGTTTTTAGTAGGATTTGTAACTGTGGAGGTGGAAAAGTTTTTCCAATCTGTGAAAAATATTGTGAAATATTTACTGTGAAGATGCTGGAGTAATACCAACCAGTGGCTATAAAAATAAAGGGAGAGAGGCTTAATTTAAGAAGTTTTATACTTTTTTAAAAAAATGAACTGCTCCATTATTCTTAATACATACAAAGGTTGAGTCAAGTTTGTGATGCAGTAAATGAAAAGTTAACAGTTCAGCTCATCACTTCAAGCGAATCCATACAAAATCATTGCACTCCTTTCTCTCCCTGTTCTCCCTTGCCCTGCACTTCTTCATTTTGATTAGCTCATTCTCTTAACTGGTGAAGCAAGCATTTGTCCTTCAAGTCCAATAAGTTCTAACTGTCATTAATCACAAGTTTCTTTGGTAAGACTTTAAAAAATCTAATCAGGGATGAAAAGCTCTAAAGAGAAAATACATGGCACTTTCCAGTAAAGAATCCAGTAAAAGGTCAAGATCTAAGATTGCTGAGTCTTAAAGTCTTGGATAATTTAAAACAACAAGCAAATGATCTTTCTTGTAATTTTATTTTCAAGTATGTGAATGTGTTTGAAAATCAATTATATCACCTATATTGGATTGAGTAAATTGATTAATTATATAAATTGAATTTTCTCTCCCTTTTGTATAATTTGCATACCACCATTAGCAGTAGCTACAGATGCTTAAGAAACATTAAATATGCAGTAGTTTTGTAGAATAAAACAACTATCAGAGGCCTAAGAAATAAAATGCCAAATGCTAGTTAACATATGCAGACCAGAAATTATAGTATAGAGTTCCTAACAGGAGATAATTTACAGTTAGCAGAATGAAAAGAGAGAAGACGATTGAAGACTGGAAGCAGATCAGTGTACTATGAATTTAGAATGCTGGTGCTTTGATAGTGGTTGCAGTGTGATGATATACATTTGAAGAGATATATAAAATTATACTCCTGAAACATATACAGTATTGTTAACCTTGTTATCTCAATTTTTTTTTGGAAAAAGCGATTGTCCTGTTTCAGTACAAAATTACCAGGTGATGTTGTATAGCAGAACTTGTAGGTTGTGTACAAGGTTAAGGAAAGAAAAATTCTAATATTTCTGGTCAATGTCTGGAATTTTTTATGGAACTAAAGACTGCCATATAGAATTTAGGTGAGAAAATTGCTTGGTAAAGAGAATTATTTTTTGGAAATGAGGATTATGGTTTTATCAAAACATTAAAATACTCCTGTAATATTAAATTGGAATAGTTAGGAGTTAGGTATATACAAACACATGTTTATTATATTTTGGTGAGATTCTGGGGAGTGCTATTAATTTTGAAATTATAAAATATATATGGGGCTGGAGAGATAGCATGGAGGTAGGGCATTTGCCTTGAATGCCGAAGGAAGGTGGTTCAAATCCTGGCATCTCATATGGTACTCTAGGCCTGCCAGGAGCAATTTCTGAGTGTAGAGCTAAGAGTAACCCCTGAGCACTGCTGGATGTGACCCCAAAACATATATACATATATATAGCTAGAAATTATATATATAATTATATAGCTAGAATATATATAATTAGAAGTTAACATCACAAAAATATTAAATAGAGTACAAAAAATAAATTTAGTATAAGACTCATTTACTGGAGACAATGTTGAGTGTACCAACATTTTTGAGAAAAAGAAAATAGAAAATTTATGGTAAATAGAAAATTACAATAATTTGATGTTATACAGAGTAAATAGAAAGTTACAAACACTAAGAAGTTATCTATATATTAAATACAGCAAAGAAAGACATGGATATTAAAGTGCAAAGGATATATTGCATTAAGTATTTAGCAGCATATATAATATGCCATTTTAGTGGAGACACAAGGCAGACTACAGAGGTGTGGGAAATGCTATGGTTAAAAACATTTTGTTGGCTGAAGAGATAAGAAATGGGATAAAGCGCTTTTGTTAAATGTGACAAGATGACTTTTTCTTGTTCTTCTATACAAAGAAAACTACAAAATACTGCTTCAAGAAATAAAAGATGGAACAAGAAAATAGAGACATAAACATACTGTGTTTATGAATTGGGAGCATTAACATCATTAAAATGCCAATACTCCTCAACACTTGGTACAGATCTAATATAATTTCTCCTTGAATATCCATGACATTTTTTAATGAAGTAGACCAAAGACTCCTGAAATTTATTTGGCTTAATAAACACCCACAAATAGCTAAAGCAACCCTTAGGGAAAAGACATGGGAGGCATCACTTTCCCTAACCTTAAATTGTTCAACAGAGCAATATTCATTAAAACATCATGGCATTGGAATTAAGACAGATTCTCATCAATGAATAGACTTGAGTATTCAGAGAATGTTCCCCAGATATACAATCAATTAATCTTAGATAAAGTGGCAAGAAATGTAAAATGGAGCAAGGAAAGCCTTTTCAACAAGGGATGCTGTGACAACTGGTCAGCTACATGTAAAAAATCGAAATCAAACCTCCATCTAACACCATGCACAAAGGTTAAATATAAATAGATTAAAGACCTTGATATCAGACCCAGAACCATAAGCTATATAGAAGAACACTTAGGTAAAATACTCCATGACATTGAGACTAAAGCTTCTTCAAGAAGGAAACAGCATTCTCCAAACAAGTGGAAGTGGAGATAAACAGATGTGATTATATTAAACTGAGAAACTTCTACACCTCAAAGGAAATAGTAACAAGGATGCAAAGGCCACCCACAGAATGGGAAAAAAAATTCACCAAATACCCATCAGAAAAGGGGCTAATATCTAAGATTTACAAGGTACTGACAGAACTTAATAAGAAATGAAAAATCTAACATCATCAGAAAATGGGAAGAAGAAATGAACAGACAATTCCTCAAAGTAGAAATGCAAATTGGTCAACAGACATATGGGGAAGTGCTCCACATCATTAATCCTCAGAACAAGAAAACCTTTGAAAAGATAGGTTTGTTCTATCACTCAATTGTAGTGGTATTACAAATTTGTAATGCTCATAAACTACTTCAAAATATTTTATCTTAAATATTGTTTCAAAAATATATATTTAAAAGCCTCTTAAATTAATATAATTTATATATATTCATTTTATATATTCAAAATGTATGTAATATATTGTGAGAAATATTTTACCACTAAATACTAGACATATTATAAAACTGCAAAAACTACAATATAGTCCATGAATCAATAGGAGGATTAAAAAGCTTTTTGTACTCCCGATGTGTAAGAATTTTAATTAAAATAAAAATGTGAAAGCAAATATGCCAGAGTCAATTTGTCTTTGATAAACAACCAACTCTACTATATATTTGTTGTGTAATGTGAACTGATAGATTAAAGTTCTGAATTTTACGGTCAGAAATTAAAATAATTTACACTATACAAAGTCATATAAAGTGACAAATGCAAAAGTATATAATAAACTTAACTCAATGAGTCCATCAGTAGACTTTTGGGAACTGGAATTTGATGAGAAAATGCCATCCATATTTTAATAAAGTTGTAAACTAAACTTGTTCCCCTGATCTTGAATATAGGCAATAAGTGACATAAATAAGAGCCCAACCATAGAAATTATAGGTAGTCTCTGTTATCTGACAATTTTTTTTATAAATATCAAAGCCTTGCTTGCATTCTTTTCTCTTTTTTTTTGGTCAGATAATATCGTGTCATGTGTTTTGAACACATGGGTCAGATTATTAGACCACTCTATTACTAGTAGGCATTGTTGACCACATAATGACATACAATTTTTTTGATCTTATATCAGTGACTTATGTTGTTTAGCAGTTCTTGCTCTTTACTTGCTTGTGAATCAACTGAGGAAGGAGGTAAGTCACTTTTATTGTCTTTCTTTATGTATTGATTGTTGATAAACACAAATTAAAATTTTACCTTTTGTTAGATGGTTAGACAATTTTCCTAAAAGTCACAATATCAGTGTGTAATTTTACTACTCCCATTTAGAGATTCAACTTCCTGCTGGTTTTCTCTTTATTTTAAACCTGGTCAGTATTCTTGTTTTTATTTTGTGCAATTTTTTCAAATATTTACCTGGATACTATGGGACTAGTCTGCCACATTTTAGGTCTGTAAAGATTCCCCCTCATTTGATAATACACAAATTCTTTTTTTTTATTTTTATTTTTATTTTTTTATTTTTTTATTGTTTTATTTTTTTTTGGTTTTTGGGCCACACCCGGCGATGCTCAAGGGTTACTCCTGGATGTCTGCTCAGAAATAGCTCCTGGCAGGCACAGGGGACCATATGGGACACAGGGATTCGAATCAACCACCTTTGGTCCTGGATCGACTGCTTGCAAGGCAAACGCCTCTGTGCTATCTCTCTGGGCCCACAAATTCTTTTTTTTTCTTTTTTTCTTTTTGTTTTGGTTTTTCGGGCCACACCCGTTTGATGCTCAGGGGTTACTCCTTGCTAAGCGCTCAGAAATTGCCTGGGGGGATCATATGGGACTCTTGGGGGATCATATGGGACACTGGGGAATCGAACCACGGTCCTTCCTTGGCTAGCGCTTGCAAGGCAGACACTTTACCTCTAGTGCCACCTCGCGGCCCAATACACAAATTCTTCACTGAATTTTAGGTGCTGTGGATTCATTAGACATTTTATTAAATTTACAATTTTATGAATTCTTGCCTTTCTTTAGCTTGGTAACTTAAGTACTGTGTCATGTCTCTCTATCCCTTTGCTATAAAAATGATAAACCCACAAATGACATCAGTATGGAATTGAGTTATATTTGTTATTTTGTGTAAGTCTTTAACTGGAGCTTCCAGAATTGTTATTTCTAATTTTATAAGTTTAATAATGTCTAAAGAAAGTAATGCTGACTTTTCTAGCTTTTTTGGAAAACTATGGAGATTCCTCAAAAATCTGGAAATTGAGCTCCCATATGACTCCTAGCTCTGTACTCTAGGAAAACATATAACAAAATACAAAAATGCTATCTGCACTTCTATGTTCATTGTAGTACTATTTACAATAGCAAGAAACTGGAAACAACCCAAGTGCCTGAGAACAGATGAGTGGCTAAAGAAACTGTGGTATAGCTACACAATGGAATACTATGCAGCTGTTAGGAAAAATTTAGTCCTAAAATTTGTTTAGACATAGGTGAACAAGGAGATTATTATGCTGAGTAAATAGACTAGAATAATTTCACTCACTTCTTGCATATAAGAAAAACAATGTGATAATAATATCTAGAGATAATAGAGAGAAGCACCAGGAGGACCAGTACATGGTAGGAGGAAACCTGATACAAGTAGTGGGGCTATGCAACTAGAGTAGAGAAGGTATCACTATGACAATGATAGTTGTGACTGATCCCTCTGAACAATAAGTGTGTTTTGATGATATGCACAGTACCCCATTCATTAACAGGAGTGCAATATCTAAAAAGGAAAGAAAAAAGGGAAAAGAAGAGCAAAATGCCTGTCCCAGAGACAGGCAGGGATGTAGGGTTGAAGGGAAACTGGGGACACTGAAGGCAGGAAATGTTCATGGGTGAAGGGTGGTGTACATTGTAAGACAGAAACAAAATAATAAACATCGTTGTAATCATGGTGTTTAAATAAAAGAAAAGAAGAAAGTAATTTCCCCCTATAAAGTATCTAATTCTCTGAATCAAATATCTATATATACTCTGAATATTCATGTGCCTGGAAATTTAACAGGTAACTACCCACTCATTCCTTTCTCTGACGTAGGTCCTGACAAAGCAAGATTTCAATTCTCAGAGCTACCTTGAATTTTATGCTTTATGGAAGCAGAATGTTATTGTGAGAAAGTTCTGAGTCATCCCTAGTCCATGGGTTATGAAAAGATACATTCTCTTACTCTTTTAAGCATCCCCCTCCAAAAAAAATTGTTTTCTGTTCCTCCCCTCGTTTACTGTTTCCACCTAAAAATTTCCAGTCTGTGAATTATATCCTGAAAATATCGTAAATATGTAAATAGGTTTACAGAGAATCTCTGCATTCTTGGTTGTCAGGAATTAAATATTGCTGAAAGATTTAGTACTCCAACAGGCAAAAGCATTCTTTAGTACCAAGAAGAATATTTACCATATGGCATCCTGTGATGTTAGAACAAAAAAGATTCTCAAAATTTTTTATGGTAATTCATATAACACCAGAATTTTGATAGATGCCTTATTGATGCCTTATTACCTTTTTAATAAGAGATCTACTTAGGACTATGTCTTTCTCTAGGATTGGAAATCCTAACTTGAGTTATAAAAGACTTAACAAATACTATCATATAATCTTTTCTGTAATTCAAAAGAAAATAGGTGTCTTGAATTAAATTAAGGGTAAACGTCACAAATAAAACTGAAAGAATTGCATGGGACAGATGGAGATTGTACCTGGAGGTTAATAACCACAAGAAGAAAAAGGGAGAAGAGCAAAAAGGTCACTGAACAAATATTTTAATAATGCTTTATTTGAAATTCCATCAGTTACACATTATTACCTTTACCTACTGCAGAAAATCAAGAGGGCTAACATGTACAGCATTATTTATAACACAACAAACCTCAGCACCTCTAGGTACATATCAGCCACCAAGCACATAACTATATATTGCCTTTTATGACTTTAAAAACTTCAGTTTCTTGAATGGAGAAACCACGTTAAAAAAAACCAAAATGAATAAGCAAAAGATTTTTATTATATCAGATAATTTCTTAATGAGACTATTTACATTTACTCAGTGGCTTCTGTATACCAGGACTGTTCTAAGTGATTTACCTGTTTTTGCTCATTTCATCCTCGACTAAACTTTGAGATAAATGCAATAAGTTACTCTGTTTCATAAAATAAGATAAAAAGTGAAATAGAATTAAAATAACTAGCACAAAAGCTTCTTTGTAAAAAAAAAAGAATCTTTGTCTTCAGGATTCAAGTGTAGAAGCCACTGCTATTCTACCTCTTTAGCATCTTAGTATTTCATTTCAATTCTGTGGAAAAGAATCATGGAGCAGTCTCAAAAAGTGCAGTGAGTCTGAGTTTGTTCAACACACAGGGATATGTATTATTGAATTGACTGCTTTTGTTAAGACAGAGAATTTTCAGAATATGAAAATATGCTCTGTTGTTAAGTGAAGGGTCAGGTTTAAAGATTCTTCACTAACGAGCCATAATCTATTCAGATTTTCTTTTAGTTTCTGCCTAAAAACTGTGATAGTTACAGAATGCATTTTAATTGTTTTGTAGTCCAAAGAATTTAGTTTTATTCACATGCAGCCAATTTTCAGGACTCTTTTTTCCATACTGGTTTCACTGCACTGCATTCCAGAGGAAGCTACAGAAAAGCTATCTGTAAGCCTGCTTGAGTTTGTCTTATGTGACTTAACACAACCTAACCAAGACGCTTCAAACACAGATGCTTTTATTACTTACCACTGGAATATCAAATTGCTATTGCAATTCAAGAGGTGCAGGGGTGGGCAGACAGAGGGTAATATTTCCTCCCCTTTTTAAAGTAGAGTTCTTATATCCTCTGAGACTCATAAAAAGTCTATAAATTCTAGCTATAATTTATATTTTCAAATTATTTAACACTGGGAAATGTAGATAATTGTGGATAAAACTAGATAACATGATGTTCCTAATGGGAAACTTGTGTTCATTTCAATTTGCAATCCTCTGAGGATCTCTGCCAGATCTTTTCTGTGTCATTAGGCTTCCATGGCTATTAGGTGTGAGTTAATGCCTTTGCAGTTCTATGCTGTCAAACAGCTTGTTTAATTGGTGGACTATGTGTATGTGTGTTGCGGGTGTGTGTGTGGGGGGTAATCTGAGAGGAGTGGTGGACTGGGAATTAACAAGACATGACTTATCAAATGAAAGTCTTAGTAACTTCAGGGAAAGGTGTGGAGAATATCTGGAACCTTGAATTTTAGCTTTGAAATGCTTTTGACTGCAACTCACAGGTTAAAAAAAACAGTAAACAAAAGCAAAAATGTAATGCTTTGTTCAATAGCCTAGAAGTAAAAGTAGAAGCAATTTTAGTGTACAAAATACTGACAACACTCCTTTTCATTTTTCTCTGTTTTTAGTTTAACAATAGCTCTTCCCCCACAATTGTTTAATTTATGGTTTAGTTTAACATATTGTTTTTTGTTTATAGTGCGACTGCATCTCACTCACCACCACCATGATCCCTAAGTATCTTTTCCCAAACTCTTAACAACTTCCCTTTTGTCAGTAGTATCTCAGATTTTGTTTCCAATGGATATAGTCCATTCTCTTGCTTTGTTTCTTTCTACTCCACCTAGGAGAAAGATCACTGATAAAGATCTTTTTTCATTCTGACTCATGTCAGCATAACACTTTCCAATAATTTTTTTGTTAAGAAAAAATTCACAGTCTCATTATGCTCAAGGTTGAGTTAGAATTCCATTTTGTCTATATAGCACAATTTATTGTTGTCTCTCTTATGAACATAGGACACCTATGTAATATATACATATATTTATATCTAGAATATGAATGCTTTATATATATTTTTTTGTTTCTTTTGGTTTTTGGACCACATCAGGCAGTGCTCAGGGATTTTTCCTGGCACTGTATTCAGGAATCACTCCTGTAAGGCTCTAGAAAATATGTGGGATTTTGAGTCAATCCCAACCAAGTACCTTACCTGCTGTACTATCTCTTTAGACCCCTTAAGTTTCTTCAAACTATTTTAGACCTGATTTGGAATACAGAATTCAACCAAGCAACTGGAGCTTGTGATATTTAATTCATTACTTCTTTCACTATGCTTCTGACAGCTCATCCATCAATCTCTACTTCACCTAAACTGTTGTTAGTTTTGTGGGGGCCTGGATGTTTGTTTACACCTGGCAGTACTTATGACTGATATTGTGTTCATGGATTACATCTTGCATTGGACTACAACATTTTTGTTTCATAACAGTGTCATCTTTGCTTCCCTTGTTCTCCTTTATAATCTTGTTTATTTTTAAATTCTTACTATTTATATATGTATATGTACTCATTCTCAAAATATTTTGAGTTTATATCCTAATACAACATATTGTTCTCATTACAATCAATAAGTTGGATGGGAAAAATTGGTATATATGAGGAGTTCATTTATATATGTGTGATTTTCTTTGTTTGTTTGGGGCTCATATACATGCAGGGCCTGTTTGGATATCAAAACTGGGTTGTTCATTTGCAAAGTGAATACCTTATGTACTATACTTTAGTTTTGACAAAAGAGTCCATGATTCATATGATACTTATTACATCCAAACATAGGAAAAATTTTTCTTGAAAGATAGATAGTTATTATATGTCAGGGCAGAATTTGTAGTGATATTATTATTCTTTTTATTTATTTATTTATTTATTTATTTATTTATTTATTTTTTGGTTTTTGGGCCACACCCAGTGATGCTCAGGGGTTACTCCTGGCTATGCGCTCAGAAGTCGCTCCTGGCTTGGGGGACCATATGGGACGCACGGCGGATCAAAACGCTATCCATCCTAGGCTAGAGCAGGCAAGGCAGGCACCTTATCTTTAGTGCTACTGAGCCGGCCCCAATATTATTCTTTTTATATATTTGTGTATTTTTAAGTTTTTTAATACCATATTATTTTTCTTGTGTTATATAAAAATTTTAGTAGTTAATAAAGTGGTTAACTTATACAAGCAACAAAATAATAATCTAAAGACAAAGTTTAATATCACTTAAAGTTTATGTAAAAAAATGGCAATTCTGGAGAGATAGAAGTGCAATCAAGGACAAGGCACTTACTCACTAGCTTTACATGAAACTTACTCAGGTTCAATTCTGGAAACTTTCCCTGAACACAATCAGCAATAAGCTCTGAGCACTTCTAAGTCACAATTCTCTGTTCTCACCCTGACCTCAATGTTGTTCCTTAGCACTTATCTCTTCAGTTCTATCTTTGGATTTTTATATCTACAATAAAATTAATATGTATATGTTGATGTTTTTGGTATGTCAATTTTTATTACTATTGATTTTATCTTATAGTGATAAAGATTTTATTTTTATACTGCAATTCCCAAATCAAATTCTAATTATATTGGCCTTTGTCTTCATATTATTTGACCATTTAAATAAAATGCACTGCTTAATGAAATATTCTAAATTGCATTTTGTCACCTACATTATCTACTTCCCTCAAATTAGTATTTGTAACTAAATTTTTATTTTCATTACTTTTCTGTATTTAATTTATGAATTATCATCTAAGATTATTTTACAAAAGCTTAGTTCCCTTTTTTTCTCTTGAGATACTCTTCCATCCTGTTTTTCTCATTATTCTTATATGCTTATTTTTTAATTTGAAACTTCCCTTTCTCCCCCATTTTTGTTAAATTTTATTTATTCTTTTTACTTCATTACTTTCTGGATCATATTTTTCACATATTCTATAAAAAGGGGAAAATGGGCAATATTTGTTTTGAATCTTGCTTATATCTAAATCTAAATTTTTCCTACCTCCCTAATTAATGTAGAGCTGAATGCATTCTTATAAATTGAAGGACTCATTTTAAGTCTATTGTGTGTATTCACTCTATGGTTTTCTAGCTGTTGTAGTTGAAAATTTCTATGATTCCAATTCCTATTTATGGAGACTTCTTTTTAACTTCTGGATAGTTTTACAATATTTCTTTATCCCTGACATATAGGAAATACAAGGGGGTATACTTTGATATTAGAGTTCTCTCTTTAGTTTTGTGTGTGATCCTTTACCAGCTCTTTATATTTGGAGTTGCATTTAAAATATAAATCATATATAATTGGTTAAAATAAGTTAAACTGATATTGGGTAATTAATAGCTATGGATTAAAAGGTCACATAGAAAGTCAATGTAGTAAAATTAGAAATTAAATGTGCTAAATTTGTACACACATAGGGAAACTTTTGTTGATCAGTTTGTTATTAGAAGAAATTAAAAAAGGGAAAGAAAAAAAGCCAGTATACTTGGATTTTTGTTTGTTTATTTTGTTTTAAACCACACCTGGTATTGTTAGAGACTATTTCTGGATAGAATTCATAGTTTATTTCTGGAACTATTTAAGGGACACAAAAAGATTAAACACAGGCCACCTGCATGTGAAGCATGCACACTATTCACTTAAGCTATCTCCCTAGTTCAGAATGCTTAGATTGTTTATGTTTTGTTTTGTTTTTGGACAACACCTGGCAATGCACAGAAGTTACTCCTGGTTCTGCATTCAGACATCACGCCTGGCAGGCTTTGGGGACAATATGTGATGCTGGGAATCGAACTTGGGTCAGCCGATTTCAAGGCAGACACCCTACTTGTGGTGCTATAGCTCTAGCCGTAGAACACTTAGATTCTTAATAACTAAATAATGGAGCAAAATGAATGTGTTGTATAATAAAATAAGGCACAGGGCCTGATAATATAGCCAGAGTGAACTGTGCCAGTTGACTACAGAGTTGGCCTTCATTTAAAACCCATACTTCAAAACAATGATTTTAGGATAAATATGCCTTCTTTAAATAAAACAAATTATAATGAAGAATACAATTCTAAGGATTCAAGTTTGCTTCACCTTAGAATAATCTATATGAGGCAATAAAACCTTTTCTTAAACTTGTTGTCACAGTTTTAGTGACAAGATAGGAAATGAACTATGTTGTAAGTAGAAGATGCTGTATTGAGATTGCCATCCAGGAACATCCTGGTTCCTTGCACTTCAGTAGATTGTCTTGCTATCAGTGTAAATAAGCTAATTTGCTTCAAAAGTGAAAAAAAAATCTTGTTTCTCTTTCCATCTTTATCAGAATAGAAACCCACTTGTAAAGGACAGTGTTTAACTCATTTGATTTGTGTTTCTTGATAGCTTTGTAAATGAGCACGGAGTAAAAGCAATTGTAGCAACTATTTTTTGTTTGTTTTTGTTTTCTTTTTCTTTTTTTTTTTTTTTTGGTTTTTGGGCCACACCCGGTAACGCTCAGGGGTTACTCCTGGCTATGCGCTCAGAAGTCGCTCCTGGCTTGGGGGACCATATGGGACGCCGGGGGATCGAACCGCGGTCCGTCTCCTAGGCTAGCGCAGGTAAGGCAGGCACCTTACCTCCAGCGCCACCGCCCGGCCCCTGTTTTTGTTTTCTTAGTTCCCTATTATTACCATGCACATTAAATCCTTGGAAAGGAGTTAAAACAGGGAGAAATCAGAAGTCTATTAAAAATAAAGAGTACTGAGTGTTACAGCTATAAATCCAAAGCACAGACTTAATCACAGTAAAAATAAGAGAGATAAGATGCAACCACCAAACTTTGTATGGCAAGATGGGGAGAGGGTTGGGAGATAATGATGGAGTAGTATGGGGACACTGGTAATAGAGTTGACACTAGTGGTGAGACTAATGTTGACACAGTATATGCCTAAAACTCAACTATCAGTAACTTTGTCACTTATATAATTTACATTGACCTCAATACAAAAATTAAAAAAAAACCACTAAATAAATTTAGAAAGCAATCACATATGCATTAGAGAATCTAAAAAAATGAATGAGATATATAAGAACAGATGAGATGCATAAGAATATGTAAGAATGAATAAGAATAAGAATAAACTAAGCTATATGGCCCTGTGAAGGTCATTTTAGCTCTGAGTGCTTCAACTCCCTGAGAAGTGCAGTCTTCACAATATGATCTATAATACTTTTTCAGAAAAAAGACATGTTATGAGGAACAATAAAGCAGAATGGATCATTACCTAGACAGAATATAAGAATCCTAAAATTGAATTGAGTGGGTGGCAGGAGGTGGCAACATATTTTGGTTGTCAACAGTACCCAAAATTGTACAAGAAAGCTTTTAGATATAAAATATTATGTTAAAAGCATTGGAATATTGATGCCACCAGCATGGGGCCCCCTAAATTTAGGGATCTAATAGTATAAAACATTATGTTCAGGAATGTTCCAATGATATCAAAATGAAGATATTTTGTAATTTATTTTTACCTGTTTATTATCTCTGTACATCTATAAGAATTTTTCCTGGTTAATATCTCTTAGGTTTTTTTTTTTGTGGGGAGAAGTGGGGTTGCTCATTACCACATATCATTGGTCACATGTAATGCTTTTTTTTTAAATTTTTGTGCCATAAAACAGCAGTGCTCAGGAATTACTCCTGTCTCTGTAGTCAGGAAACCATATTAGATGCTAGGATTGAACCAGGGTCAGTGGCTAAATGTAGAACAAAAAAACTACCTGCTTTACTATCACTTTGGCCTCTCACATATAATGTTTTTAGAAAAAGAATGAAGTTCCAAAGACAAAATTCTGACAGGCATTAAATAAAATAAAAGAAAGTTTTAAATAGAAAACCAATCAAGGGATATGTCTAACTCATTACACAGAATTAAAAACAGCAAACAAATGATTAGTTACATACTTTGAAAAAAAAGATATGGGCGGGGGGGGGGGGAGAGAAAAAAAAAGAAAAAAAGATACTTCACCTCTTTTCAGGTGAAACTTGTTTCAAATGGAACTGTTTATTTAGAAAGTGTTAGTTTCATTTGCTCAGAGGGCTACTGGTATACATATCTGGTAAAAATATTTATTCAGGCATAGCATTTATTTATCATGTATTCATTTTATTAACCATTTACCTCTTGGGGGAATTGTTTAAATATTTAATGTTTCTTTATATTTATTATGCAGTAGATGAAAGACTGCTAGGTTTCTAAAGAACTACAGTATATTAAACTCTTAAAAGTTAAGAAATTTTTCTTTGCATAAGAATTCTTCTGGTCCTCTGCAAAATCTTCCTTTGCTTTATTATTCTTCACCTGAATAAAGAAACAACTATAAAGCATAAATTTGAGTTATTTCTTTTCTTCTTGACAACTGTTATCAGCTCCTTTTTAAGAAAAATTACATAATAAAACCAGGATTTCTAGCCTCTGTTTAAAGGTTCATTTAGTTCCCCAAACTCTTTAAAACTCTTGTTTTTTTTATAACTCACTTTAAGTCAGGGACCAGTATAAAATATAAAATACACCTTAAAAAAAAACAAATTAAAGGGAACCAGAGCTATAGTGCAGCATGGAGAGTTCTTGCTTTATACACAGCAGACTTTTTTTTAAGTCCCTTTAAAGTTTACTCAGCAATGACATCAACTAGAAAAGAACACGTAGAAAAAATGAATAATCAGAGACTATAATTAAGCAAGATATCAATAAAATAGAACAAATATATATACACATACTGAAAGAAGCAAAAACAAAGTAGGGAAAGGACACATGGCAAGGACTTGGCATATCGTCATCTAATTACAACTCACTAGGTTTTATATCTTCTTACTCTGGCAAATATAAGGCCATTTCACTCTACATTATCAAGAGACTGTTAGTTTATAAGACAGACTCTATGGAGTAGCCACTGATAGGTGTATACCAGATTGAAGGAAATGATGATGACAGAACAGCTCCTGCCTCCTATCTATTGCCACAGAGGCATCTTAATAGAGGTGAAAAAAATACTTTTCTTTTTAAAAGCCATTTTAGGAAATGGTTATAGACCTCCAGGGCAGAATAGGGAGGCAGATCAGGAAATATTTATGCAGAAGAGGGATGCCTATAAAAACTGTAGAACATTGATCACAAGGGATTGCAAAATTACTTTGACGCCAACTCAAATTGGAAAAGGACAAAGGCTGCTCAACAGTATATATTTTTAATTTAGCACAGGCCAACAACAAATAAAACAACTGTTGAAATAAAGATAGTTCTTCAAAAACTTTTGGTAATATAGCCATGAAAATTTTACTTTAGAAATATATATATGAGACATTTAAGGAGTCAAAAGTCATCATCTAAATCCTTCTTTTGCCTGAGTCTATATGGAGAAAATCATGGAAAATTTAGTATTGTTCTAATTTGTTCTTCCTATTTTGATAAAAAGCTGAAGGTGACTTCCAGAGTGTGAATGGCGATCCCACTAAAAACATGCATTTCTCCTTCACTCAATCTTATCGCAACAAGGTCATACAAACAAATCTGAAAAGTTGACTTTGGTAGCTTTCATGTACCCTCATTGTAACACTTCAATTTCTAAGGATGTTAGTTCAATATTGATTCAGTCTTTGACATCAAAATAAAGTTTTACTTACTTGCTATATATAAGGAGAGGGCCGGAGTGATAGCACAGTGGTAGGGCATTTGCCGGTGACCAATTCATGATGGAAATGGTTCAAATTTTGTCATCCCATATGGTCCCCCTAGCCAGGAGCAATTTCTGAGTGCAGAACCAGGAGTCACTGGGTGTGGCCCCAAAACTTAATAATAATAATAATTTATATTAAGGATTTAATAACATTACTGTTTGATTATGCCCTTCTTTATGAAACAAAATTTCAGGCATTAGGTATAGGATCCAGGAAAAACGTTTTTGAAGATAATCATGAATCCCTGTAGCTTCCTAGAATATTGGCTATTTGAATCATGACTCAGAGCAACATCCTCTTGATGTCAGTAAGGAGACACTTCACTTTTGTGATTTCAAGAAGAAGTTGACTATCTATTCTTTTACAAAAAGAAATAAGAAGTCAATATGTAATAAATACAATCGAGAAAAGAGAGATAGTTCAGCAGTTGGGCACTCAGATTGCATGCAACCATAGGGCTTGCTTCTTCAGAGGGTTCTCAAAGCCTTACCTGAGTGACACCTGAGCACAGAGCAAAGAGTAAACCCGGAGCACATTGGAGTTTGGCTTGACTGAAAACCAACCTGGAAGTTTGTCTTTTACAAAATGTGCAAGTTATAAACTTTTTTAACCTATACAATTAAATGTAAGCTGGTAAAATATTTCTACTAGAACTACTGTTTCTTGCTTTTGGTTAATTGAAAAAGAAGGAAATAAGATCTACTTTTGTTGAACTTAATATGATTTAATTAATCAAGAAATGTGCCTTAACTTAGTAAATTTTTGTTTTTGTTTTTGTTTTTGGGCCACACCCAGCGACACTCAAGAGTTACTCCTGGCTATATGCTCAGAAATTGGTCCTGGCTTTGGGGGACTATATGAGACTTCGAGGATCAAACTGAGGTCAGTCCTGAGCCAGCTGCATGCAAGGCAAATGCCCTACAGCTGTGATATTGCTCTGGTTCTTTGTATAAATTTTACTGTAGCTCTAAAGCAGAGGTTTGTGAAGGTGCTTTTATCCTTGACCCTTCCTTTTATCTTTCATAGTATAACTTTTTTATATGCTTCACTATAATTCGAAACATAAATAGACTTTAGACAGAATAGATTTCTAATTATTAAGTAGATACCAACGGTTTGATGGCACATTACTATGAAAGGCCAAAATGTGAACAAGAAAATACATTAAGAGCACATATACATACAGGGAATTTCACTGAAAAAAGTAATACTATTCTGGTTAACTATTGCTACAAAGAATTGGAATGTTGCATGTCTCAAATCTAGAATCATCTGTTTTATTTATTACTCTGTAATTAGGACTGAGCTTATTGTGATACTCTCCTCTTTTCAGAAAAGAGATGGCTTAGGGACCATCTACAGTAGTCTTCAGGAATCATTCTAAGGATTTAACCAGGACCACTCTCATAGGAAGCATACACTCTGGTCCTTCATATCATTCTCCCTGGCTTATGAATGTTCCATGTAGGTTTGCAATACATTTTCAATAAAATTTATTCATAGGCTAATACATTGTCACCCTTTGTTGGCTGGAATTACAGGTTTGGCTAAGGACATGGGGATCCTACTTTATAGTCATTTTGCTCTCTCTACGGGTATCCTGGCATGGTGGGTAACTCCCAATAGTGAGTATTCCAACAGACTTACTAGGGCTTGAGATCCAATGTCATTATAGACTTACTGGCTCTATATTTTATCAACCAAGCAGTCAAATAACCCAGGTTCCAAGATAAAGCAAGGTACAGGGTACTGGAGACATAATATAGTGAGTAAGGTGCTTAGCTTTCACATACCTAGACTGGGGTTTGGCCTTCAGCATCATATATGGCTTTTCCTCTAGCCCTTAGTTTTCCCTACCAGGAATGATCCCTAAGAACTGACCAGAAGTAAGTCTGAGCACTTCTGGCATGTCCTCCACAAAACCAAAAATCCTCCACTAAAAAAACAAAACAAATAAAAATGAAAGAACGTACTATACAACTTTATGGGAAGAGATCTAAAATTTTGAGTTTCCTATTTAAAATATGATAGTGGGGCTGGAGAGATAGCATGAAGGTAGGGCGTTTGTCTTGCATGCAGAAGGACAACGGTTCAAATCCCAGCATCCCATATGGTTCCTCAAGCCTGCCAGGAGCAATTGCTGAGCAGAGTCAGGAGTAACCCCTGAGCACCGCCTGGTATGACCCCCCACTCCCAAATATATATATATATAGCCTACCAAGAAACTTCAAGTAGGCTCTACTTGATGTAAAAAGAGGCTTCAAATCACAACAAATGTTTAGAAATATTTAATATGTATATTATGTTAGGATTCTTTAATTTTAATACTACAGAATTCCACTTATCTTCAGAACCATTATTGTGATTTGCACCACTTACAGAAACAGATGTTACTTCATTACATTGTAATAAAACACACTGGAAAGTGATTCCTCCTGACATGTCATTTTATTAATATTTTATATTATATTGCACTAATATGAAAAAATAATATATCTCATGAAAGTTTAGTAAAACCAAATACTATCAAGAAGAAACTTAGTTTCTAAAAGAATCAAGTTCGTTATATAAAATGGTGCTCTCAGGAACTTTCCCTCTAACTCTAGTAGCATTTTTTTTTTTTTGAGTGAATGGAAATTTTGTGTTTTCATTAAGTGCTTTCACAAAACACTGCAGATGAATATAAAATCTTGGTCAAATGGCTCTAAGAAATAAAAGGGAAAACTCAGATGCCATAAATTTAAACATACAACATAAATATATATATATTTCTTTAGTCCCATTTATAGGTTTACCAATAATTTGAAAATAAACAAAACCTTCTGGCTTTGCATGTCTGTGGGGAGCTTGGGACTTTAGGTACACATATTTGAAGAACTTTTGCATAAATCTGCATATGTTTACATGCAATGACAGACATACTGCCTCTTCCCAAATGTGGCTAGTATAATTTAATCTTCTGCAACATTTTGCATAGCATATGTAGGTATAATATGCTCAGAAACATTACCTGAATATATGCAAAGTACATTTAGCTCATGCTTACATAGTTCTCATATTAAAAGATGTAGTTAGAGCTGAGATAACATTTTGCAGCTTTACTTCTGTACATTTAAAGAACTAAATTTAGACCAAATTATCCAAAAAGGAGCTCTTCAAAATTTAAATTAAAAATGATTTAGATTTGCTTATGTATGGTCTTTGGGTTAATTTGTATTTCTTTATCTAGATTCTTGTTTTTTTTTCTTCGAAGATATGGCATTTGTTTTTTAAGTTATTCCAACATTGGAGGTGAACATCTGTAAAAGTGTCTGTTATAAGGATTATGAGAACACTTGCTCCCAAACAATAACAACCAAAAAAGAGTAAGTAGAGAAAGTAATTTTAATGGTCTAGTCATACATTATCTGTGACTATTGAACACCAATAAATCTTTTAAAAGGGAAAATTTAAAATTTACAAAATATATTAACTCATAAGGATAATGTAGTTCTTTTGTTCTGTGTTCTTATTGTTTTTGTTTTTGTTATAACTCTGAGTTCATAGGCTGGCATTTTGTTGCAGATTTTTTAATTGGAATAAATGTTTTATGCTTATATAGAAAATATCAACCTATTGTAGTTATTCCATTAAATATTATACATATTTTTTTACCAACTATATAGTTTCTAATTACTACCTTAAAAAAATCTTTCTTGAATACCAACTTCTATGTATTGTGCTTAGTTAGAGATGATCTCCAAATAAAATAGAGCTTTCTGTGAGGCATGAGATAGAACCCAGATCATCCTACATGTTAAACATATGCATATGTGCATGTTTATACTGGTTCTCTCCTCAGCCTTTTATTATCTTAAAAACTTGCTTAATCATGGAGCTGGAGAGATAGCACAGTGGTAAGGTGTATGCTTTAGATGCAGAAGGATGGTGGTTCGAATCCTGACATCTTATATGGTCCCCAGAGTCTGCCAGGATTGATTTTTGAGCATAGAGTTAGGAGTAGTAACCCCCGTGCGCTACTGGTGTGACCCCCCCAAAAAACAAACAAACAAAAGCAAACAAACAAATTACTTCTTTACTTTCATTTTGTTTTCTGCCATGATTATAGACTTCTAATATGAGTCTCCTTCACCATCTCTTTTTTTTTCTTTTTTCTTTTATTTTTTTTATTTTCCTTTTTTTTTATTTCTATTTGGAATGATATTCATCGAAGAATGAAATGACGACCATTGGACCACCATTTTCTGATTTTCACAAGCATAAAGTTGCATATTTTAAGTGTATTGTTTAAAAATCAAACTAGAGAGAGTCAAATATGATGGTTCTAGACTTGCAGACTTGCAGATTACTGACACCTGTTTTATTCCTGACACTGCATACGATCCTCTGAGTATCACTGGGGTGTGATACCTAAGCACAGAATCAGGAGAAAACCCTGAATGTTTCCAAGTATAAACCAATTCCCATCCCAAATCAATGAGTTTCACAGCCATGCACTGGAGAAAAATATAAGGCCAGTTATTTTATTTTATATATCCTAAACTATCAAATAGTTTATCTTTTTTTTTAATTCCTAGAAAAGCTGACTAGGTTATTGTTTTTCTTTAAACACCCTGATCAGCACTGTATGGAACTAAAGCTAACATCTGGAGTGTGGTATGTCACATAGCATTGTCCTAGTTTACTTTCCAGCTTGTTCTGTCAAAATTCTCTAAACTACATCTTCTCTATTTATGAATAGAATGCACTCCATTCTGTTTCACTTGGCTTTTTTTCTTCTCTTCCTTTAGTTCCTAATTCTGAGTGATTTCCTTGATCTTTAAACTGCAATACTGTTTTACTGTTCCTTTTGTACCTTGAGCCTGGAGTCCCTATAGGCTAGGAATGAAGGAAGGAAATTTTAAATATGTGCCTTTGCAAACAATCAATCACCTTAAGATATGTTTTTATGTAGGTGGCCCTGCAGATGGCCCTATATTAACATTCTTGGATTCCTTTAAGGTGGAAAATGTGTACCTGCAAATCTCTTTCTACTTATTGGAGAGGTAATATATGCTTTCCTACTGCTGGCTGTAATCTAGCACTGAGTAACAAGTACAGGCTGTATTGTATGTGGAATCATAGTATATTTTTTGTTTTCTGTATCATTTATGGCTGAAAGGATTAATATGTGGTACGTACAATAAATGTCTCTCATTTATTCATGAACTAGTTCCCATCTATATTCTTACTACCAGAAAACTTCAATTGTGTATGAAAAGCTTACTGTTTACCTAGGCTTTGAGTCTTTACATTTTTTAGGTTTGATGTTGTCTAATACTTAGTTTGCTTTTACACTTTTTTAATTGCTATGATAAACATATCCTGGGAATTAGGGTTATAAAGAAAATATAATTCCTGCACTCATGGTGCTTTCAAAAGTTGGGGATAGTATTAAAAAGTTTAATATGTATATGGGCACAAGAAGCTCGTGGCCATTTTAGGTATTATGGTAAATTTTAGCAATAGTTTATTAATTTTAATATCTATTTTATTTCATTGTGAAGTTTAAACTAAGGTAATAGTATATATGAAACACTTGCATGATTTCTGAAAGTTTCATGGGCTTTAAACGTGTTTGCTTTTATGGTTAGCCATTAATTATAACCTAAATACTGTGAGCATTTTCTATATAATAACTTCATATAATTATCATTGTATTCTTACCTTACACTATAAAATTGTTATATTAACATCAGTCACATTTTATAAATGCATATATTAAGACTCAGAGACTTAAGTAACAACATTACCAAGAATTCATATTCTGTTTTTCTCAATTGACTTCTCTTTAGACTAAAGAGAGCTGATTCAACTTTATCTAGCAGTTAGAGTCCTCTTGTTCCCACTACTCTCAAGTTAGCTTAAAATGATTTTACTTTCTATTTATTGGAAGTACTAAGTGCCTTCTGGTTGTAGATGAATAGAGGGCATGGTGTCAGTGAAGCTGAAGAAAAATGGTAAAACATTTTCTTTTAATTTTCTACTCACTTAATTTTTTTACATGATATGGCTCTAGTAAAGGTCACATAGAGTTCATTGTTAAAGGGAATGGCTATTTTAAAAGTCTTTACTCAAGTCTTCTTTAACTGAACATGTAATTAATTTTAGATTTTGTATTGATAATTTTTCTTTATAAAGATATATTAACTCTTTAAATCACTTAGACTTATTCCAATTCAAGAAGACTTAAAATTTCAGACTTTTCTCTTTTTCTTGGTGGGGTTTTCAGTTATTTTTAAACATAAATAACATATATTGAGCTACTGAAGAGGACCTTTCAAATAATTTTTACTTTGAGATTGTCGTACAGAAATCTTCCTTAAATGTGGATTTAAGTGTGATTTTAAGTGTTAAATGCCATTTTACTCTGAGGGTTTCTGACAGTGCTAATTAATCACATTCTCTTTTAATTCATAGAGTTTATAAATGAATGTTAGGTGTCAAATAAATAGGGACTAAACTGCTATCATTATGACCAGTAAAATAAGATATCAGGAATTGGCTTGAATTTAAAGCTAAATCGACTTTAAATCTGAACTGACTTTGCTCAGCTAATCATTGCATAAGAAAGTAGTTCCATTTTTACTTCCAAGGATATTGTCTATTCACCTGAAAAGATACTAGGGAAAGAGGAAAGGACACATTACTTCCAATTAGGCTGGTTTCTGAAAGACTGGGCAGGTTTCTGAAAGTCTGGACATGGAAGCTCAGAGAAATCTTAGATCAGGTCATCTATTGTTTTTTTCTTTTGAGATTCGGCAGAAGGATAAGTTATGATTCTATAGGTTGGAGAGTGGAAGGAAAGAGCATAGACTATCTCCCAATTTGTTTTAGAAAATCCTGTTTTGCAGTTTGAGGTAAAGACAAGCAAACAAGCCAAAAAGGGCATTACACATTTATCTTGTTCTAGTTTCTGAAAATATATAGAAATGACAAAGCAAGGTATTTTGTCATCTGGCAATAATAGCTTGGAAATATAGTTATTGGAGAGACAGACTATATTAAGAACACATGACAGCAGAGCATATATTCAATGAAAAAATGCATAGTGGGAAATGTCTCAGTATAGTAGTTTGAGAAACATGTAAGAATTCCCAGAAAAGTCACTGCATTGCCTAAACTGTCAATTTAAAAAATCTCCAGGTAATAAAAAACTATAGTTTGTGAATAATGAATTATATCTGAGTAATGAATATTAATAGCATTTGGGTCCAGGACTTTATATGCAGACATCTAAGAACACAGATTGTTTTGGAATATAGCACATAGTTTATTGTTGTATTCTGATATTAATAAATTAGAGTAGTACATAGGAATCAGAAGAGCTATATATTATATTAAAAAGTTCATTTTGGGGCCTGGAGAGATAATAACAGTAGGTAGAGCACTTGTCTTGTATGTGACTGGCCTGGGTTCAACCTCCTACATAGCCAGCCTGTAAAGATCTAAGCTCAGAGTCAGGAGTAAGCTTTGAGCACCATAGGGTATGTTCCCCAAACAAAAACAAGCAGAAGTTTCTTTCTGTGAAAATGTAGGAAACTTGAAATACATCAATAAATTAAGTCCTGGGTTGGCACGATCTACTTAAGATCTGTTGTTATTTATGTGGAGAGTAGGTTGTCAAACCATAGATTTAGACTTAAACTTGTATGCTACCCTAGATAAGAACAAGTTAAGTTGGGGGCAAAGCATATTTGAGAAATAGGAAGAGTAATATTTGTGTTGAGTATAAAGATATTTAGGTAGACATGATAAATTAATGACTGGGACAGTAAGCAAAAGAGAATTTTACCATGATATATGGCCCTTTGTTATTTATTGTAGCATAAAACTTAAACTCAATGTAATTATTTGTTTCTTCTATGTTTGTTCTCATTAGCAGAATATTAGCAACATTTTTTTCTGAGGTACATAGAACTAAGAGCATTTGATGGTAAAATGTAATGAAATTCACTAATTGAATAGTCTCCCTGGATCTGTTTTTGCAAATGTGAATATGGAAGATAGTAGAGAATATAAATAATATTCATTTTTCTCTCAATATTTTAAAACTGTATTGTGACAGACAAGAAACTTTTAGTAGCCACGAAAAAGTCTTATCAGTGATAGGTTAATTTGGTGGGGAGCAGCAGCATTTATATATAGAACACCTACATTGCATTTAATCCAGAAATATCACTTTTTCTTCTTTCTCTGTTTCGTTTTGTTTGGGGGTCACATCCAGCTGTACTCAGTGTTTATTTACTTTTCTTGGTTTTGGGTTTTTTTGGGGGGTGGCACACCCGGTTATGCACAGGGGTTACTCCTGACTATGCACTCAGAAATCGCTCCTAGCTAGGGGGACCATATTGGACAACTAGGACTGAACCAAGTCTGTCCTGGATCTGTCCTGTGCAAGGCAAATACCGTACCACTGTGCTCTGATCCCGGTTTATTTACTTCTGACTCTGGCAGAGGAAAGGTACAGGTCTCTGAGGACTAAATAAGGTGGCAGGTATGGAACCTTGATTGACTAATGTCCTATCTACTGTATTCTCTCTAGCTCTCTTACTTTTTCTAAGGTTTTATTGCTGAATTTTATGAGCATGTTTGTACTTATAAAATTTATTTCTGCAGATGTTTAAAAATATACTGATGCTGCAAGCGGTTTCTGTCTTGCAGCGCCAGTGTGATTTCGGTGAATTCACTTTAAGGAGAGTGAGTTGCCCGGGCTGGCATATGGAGAAATATGAAATAAATGAAACCATACACAGAGAATGTGGGATCAACACGTTTCTGGCAGGAGTGTGACAAGTTTATTTTCCAAACAGGGGGTTTTATAGGGGTAAACCAGTCACAGGTGAAGAATAATTATAATCACAAAGCAAAATGCAACAGTAACAATACCTAAGCTATGGGGTGACTGTAAATATTCTAAGTTACAAGAGAGGTTACACTCAAGGCAACTCTTTGCAAGTTTACTTCAAATGCAAAATCAGGATTAGGAGGAAGTAGGAAATATCTAAAAACTTGATCTTCCTGGGCTGGACTCTAATGTTTTAGAGGTCAAGTAAAGGAAAGAGCCAATAGCCCAGGGGTCTGCTCTCTGGCTTCGCCCTTGATTACCAGAAACTGCAGCTGCAAGGACATATTTGAAAAAGAGAAAAAAACATTGTCTTTGCTTTTAGGGCTAAATATATCCAGAAAAGGGGTTCTCTTAGAAATTTTTGATGCTGGAATTTCTGAGCCAAATTATTTGATAGAGGCCACACTTTTGTCTGAAATTTACAAAGGAGAGAAGCCAAATAATGACCGAAAATGTAATGCCAAGCATCTCTTGGGAAATTCCTCAACCATCCACGTAGGCCGCAGGGGTCTCAAACTCGCGGCCAGCAGGCCGTTTGCGGCTCTCCGTACATTTTGTGGCCCGCAGCCGGCCTTCAAATATTGCAGTATTCGCGATTATTCACTTACTGAATAATCGCAATAAAAATCGCATTAGTAAGAAAAAATCTCATTAAACATTCCCATACCCCGAGCAGTTCCGTTCAGGGTATGCAAATGTTTAATGCGATTTTTTGCAATTTTTTTTCTCTACTAATGCGATTTTTTATTGCCAATATTTGGTAAGCAAATCCCTTATGTGGCCCTGCCTCACCCCGACTTTGCCTCCTGCGGCCCCCAGGTAAAATGAGTTTGAGACCCCTGAAGTAGAGGAAAAAGGCGTCCACAGCAGGCCTTTTAAGGAACCCCATAGGGGTAATTTCAGTTCTCCCCACCTGGAAAATCTGAAAATACATCTGGTGGGCTGAGATCCCCTAAAAGTTTATGTATGTGTGGCATACTGAAATACGTATTATCCTAATGATAGAATTATTTGACTTGTTTGTATTCCATTATTTAATAAATTTTATAAGAAAAACTAAAAAAAACATAAATTCAGAAAAACCATTCATTTTGTCACTGTACTATATGTTCAGTGTTCAGCTTCCTTCCTTCCTTCCTTTCTTTGTCTTTCTTCCTTCCTTCCTTTCTTTGTCTTTCTTTCTTTCTTTCTTTCTTTCTTTCTTTCTTTCTTTCTTTCTTTCTTTCTTTCTTTCTTTCTTTCTTTCTTTCTTTCTTTCTTTCTTTCTTTCTTCTTTCTTCTTTCTTTCTTTTTCTTTCTTCTTTCTTTCTTTTCTTTCTTTCTTTCCTTTTCTTTCTTTCTTCTCTTTCTTCTTTCTTTTCTTTCTTCTTTCTTTTTTCTTCTTTTCTTTCTTTCTTTCTTTCTTCTTTCTTTCTTTCTCTTTCTCTTTCTTTTCTTTCTTTTTCTTTCTTTCTTTCTTTCTCTTTCTTTCTTTCTTTCTTTCTTTCTTTCTTTCTTCTTTCTTCTTCTTTCTTTCTTTCTTTCTTTCTTTCTTTCTTCTTTCTTTTCTTTCTTTCTTTTCTTTCTTTCTTTCTTTTCTTTCTTCTTTCTTTCTTTTCTTTTCTTCTTTCTTTCTTTCTTTCTTTCTTTCTTCTTTCTTTCTTTCTTTTTCTTTCTTTCTTTTTCTATGTTTATTTCTCTCTTCTTTCTCTTCCTTTCTTTCTTTCTTCTTTCTTTCTTTCGTTTTTTCTTTCTTTCTTTCTTTCTTCTTTCTTCTTTCTTTCTTTCTTTCTTTTTCTATGTTTATTTCTCTCTTCTTTCTCTTCCTTTCTTTCTTTCTTTCTTTCTTTCTTTCTTTCTTTCTTTCTTTCTTTCTTTCTTTCTTTCTTTTTCCTCTCTTTTTCTCTTTTTTCTCTTCTTTCTGTTCTGTTCTTTTCTTGTTTTCTTTCTTTTTATATTGGGCCACATTAGGCAGTGCTTGGGGGTTTCTCCTGACTCTGTACTCAGGAATTACTCCTGACAGTTTTCTAGAAGCTATATGGAAGGCTCGAGATTGAACCAGGTTCAGTTGTGTGCAATGCAAACACTTTACCCACTATAATCTCTCTCGCACCTCACCAGTTTTATTTTCATGTGTGACCTATATTTCCTCCATTTTCTCTGCTATGGCAATTTCCTCTAACTGGAGTCATCTATTTTGACACGATAAAATAGAAATGCAAAGAGTACTCTGAGAACAGTTGAAGTAGCAGGTGACTCTCTTGGGAATCTGACAGGTTAGTAAGGCTCAGAAAAACAGTCAATTCTGAATGGTGATGGTCATTAAGAAGAACAGCATAAAATGAAGTGTTATGGAGGTGATGGTCATCAGCATGAACTTGCACCAATGAGATGTGAAAAGTCTCTAAATTATAGGTAATTAATTAGTATGATCATATTGAACATTAAACACTTGGTTTTTATCTATGAAATCTAGAAGAAATTTCCCCAAGATACATAATAAATACACATTAGCAACTTTCATTTCTTTCTGTATATACATCTGAGCAGAAAAGGTGGGATTTAGGACTGTCCTCAGTGAAATTTTTGGTTCAGTTCTCCTATAATCTGAGGGATAACATTCTGCCCAAATTCAATGGAAGAATACAGTACAACTGTGGAATCAGAAACCAAAAAAATGGAGGCATGTCCTGTTTGTTCCTTTTCTAGCATCCCGGCCTGATGTTAGACCATTTTTAAAATTCAGCTGCTTCTCTATCCCTGGATTTGTGAGCTACCAATATACTTAGTATGCATTACTGTACTTCATTTTGTTTTGTGTTACCAAATGAAAAGTTTCTATATAATACATATATACTATAGGAAGTTTTTATTTGCAGTTATTGATTGGATTGTCAGAGAAGACAAAAATATCAAACAAAACATTTTATAAAAATATTATCTATTACTAGATCATAATGAAGTTTAATTTCCAGTGTTTTGATGAACATTCATATGAATTTCCAGAAATGCTGGACTAGAAAGCATTCTCATCAGCAGTAAATGAGAGTTTCTTTCTTCCCACATTCATGCCAGCCCTAGTTTTCCTTGTTTTTTTTTTTTTTTTTTTTTTTTTTGTGATTTGTGCCAGTCTGTGCGGCATGAGATGATACCTCATTGTTTGTTTTTTTTTATTTGCATCTCCCTGATGAATAGTTAAGCATTTTTCATGTGCATTTTGGCTACCTGTATTTCTTCTTTGAGAAAATATCCGTGTAGTTCTTCTTCCTATTTTTTTAGTGGGGTTAGATGATTTTTTTTTTCTTGTTAAGAGCTGAGGGCCAGAAAGACCAATATATGATCTGAAGCTTACTACCAAGAATGGTGAGTAAAGTTGGAGCACTAACTGCACTAACAATTAACATGACAATGATAGTGAGATATAAGTAGAATGCCTGTCCTAAAGACTGGCAGCGGGTAGGGGAGGAGAGAAATGGGTAACATTGGTGGTGAGAAAATTATACTGGTATAGGATGGTATACATTTGATGACTGAAACGCAACCACATACATTTATGTAATCACAGTGCTTAAATAAATTATTTAACAAAAATATATAAGCAAAATATAAATAATAAAAGAAAATACAACATTTGTTTTCTAAAGCCCTCTCTACTATTTTTGTAATTTGAAAATATTTTGCAAAGTACTATAATTTCAATGTATATCAGTTTTTAAGAAATATAATGGTTGTGATAAAGAATGAAATCAATATTTAAAAATGATAAAAATGAAATATTAATAAAGTCACTCTAAATCCAATTTGTTTAACAAAGATGTAACTATTCAACTTAAGCAAAATATACCAGAATCAAGGGGTGAATGATGCTCAGGTCTTACAAGTGCCTAGACTTATTTACTTATTTGTTTATATATTTTTGTTTTGGGGGCCAATACTGATTCCTGATTGTGTTTAGGGATTACTCCTGCCAGAGACTGAATAGAGTGGACATAGGGGGTCATGAAAGGCAAGCTTCTTCTTCCCTGCTATACTGTCATTCCATTCCTGCTTTCATTGCCACATAATCCCAACCCCTCAGAACTGTCAGAAGGGTCCCTACTAACCTCTAAGCATAGTGACTGACATTCACAACTAACAAAACCATAAAACATTGAGGGATTAAAAAAAAAGTGTGGAAACAAAATAAAATTTACAGGACAGAGAGATAAATGTATAAAGGTACAGAAAAGAAAGAGACTATAATGTTGGGTCATTTTTCCACAATAACACAGGATTCTTTTCTCAGAAAGAGGTGGTATAGAAAACTCTTGGGAGAAACATAAAGAGTTTTCAGGGATACATATTATAAACAATTATCTTGGGATATGCTAAGTTTTTCTAACTTTTGTTTTCAGATTAACAATGCTAGTTTTGATGCATTACATTTCTATGAATAGGGAATAAATTAAAAAGATATATAACACCTAAACTTGGATATATAATATGTTAACCTAGAATGATTGTTAGAATGGTAAAAATGTTAGCTATCGTGGAAAATTGGTGTCTGGGATTGATAAATGTCTGCATTAGATGATGTGAACTTTTTGAGTGAGCCACAATTTTATATTTTGTGCCCCTAAAAACCAGCTTGGTACATGGATCCAGATATGTTCTTAGGACATTTTTAGTGAACAAATGACTGAATATCTATTAATCTTCCTATGCAGAGTGATATCAGTGAACTATTTATTGTAAATAATGCAATTGCATTCTATTCAATTTAGACAAAATAAGGATTCATTACTTTCTATGACTTATTCAAACTGTTGTTGATAAGGATGGAAAACGAATTCTAAGATGACATGATCAGGAGTAAATGCAGAAATAGCAAAGCAGTACTGGCCCTTTGAGAACACTGTGTCACCAGTGTTGAGCATTATTCATTGCAGCTTACCACTCAACCCATCTGATTAAAGAAACTGGATGCCACTTTTACCACCATCTGTTTCTGTTGCCCAGAGACATGTGCAAAGAGCATGGGGGCAGAACAGATTCCATAGTTTACATTTAAAGTCTGCAGCTCATTTGTCCAATTGAAGGAGCCAAGGACATACTCTCCTGGCATAAGAGAAGCTGTGAATATAAAATATAAAATCTACCACTTTCTGAGTTCTAGGTGAGAGCTGGGTTCTGCTTCCCACCAGGAATCCAAAAATGGAAAAATCATCTAAACAGAGAAAGAAGGTTTAGAATAGGAGCAGCCAAAATAAAGAAGCATACAAAAATCTACCTATAAACAGTGAGAGCTTAACTTCTTCCTTTCCTATCTGGATACTCTTGAGTGATGGTTTCTTTAAAGAATTAAGTAAATGCTCAAAAGCAAGAAGTTATTGACTAGATTTCCAATCTAAGGTGAATGATGGTATTTTAAGTGCAAGATGTAAATGGGAGAAAATTTTTATGAGCAAACAGGAGTGAGGGGCACACAAAAGAAACAGTGCATAAAACCATATAAGATGATTAATTTAAAAAAATTAATATTGACTGAATTCTTGTCCCAGTATCATCATTTAAACTTGAATGACTCTGGATCATTTAAACTTTTCTTACCATAGTTTCCTTACTATTTCCTAACTCAAAGGATTGCTTAAAGGATTATATTAATGCCTGTTTTCAACATCCATGCTGTTCTCTTGAGATAAAGATTGAATGATAAAGAAAATGTCGCTGGGCGTGGTGGTGCAAGCCTGTAGTCCCAGCTACTCGGAAGGCTGAGGCCAGAGGATGGCTTGAGTCCAGGAGTTCTGGGCTGCAGTGCGCTATGCCGATCGGGTGTCCGCACTAAGTTCAGCATCAATATGGTGACCACCCCGGGAGCGGGGGACCACCAGGTTGCCTAAGGAGGGGCGAACCGGCCCAGGTCAGAAACGGAGCAGGTCAAAGCTCCCGTGCTGATCAGTAGTGGGATCCCGCCTGTGAATAGCCACTGCACTCCAGCCTGGGCAATATAGCGAGACCCTGTCTCTAAAAAAAGAAAAAAAAAAAAAAAGAAGAAGAAAATGTCTATAACATAAGTACCACACACAGTATGCTCCAGTATATACAATGGACGAGATATATTGCATTCATTTTACTGTCTATAAATAAATAAATTAATGCTATAGTGATTCTATGTAAACAATAGTTACTATGAAAAGAGTAAAAGTAACTATGCCGAGGAGAATTAGCAATGAAGGCTTTGATTTTCTAATATGAAACATTAATGTAAATAAATAAACATAAAATTTATATTAAAATGAAAATAAAAATTAATTGGGATGAAAATACGTATAAAATTAAGACAATAACTAGTAAACCCTTTAGAAGTACAAAATGTGAGACATATTTACTTAATAATTCTTAAAATAAAAATATTCAAACAATGTAAAGATTATGTGACAAATAAATACAGCAACGGTAAGGATTAAATACTTCAAATACATGTACAATTCATATGCCTTTTTGTTTGGTCACACCCGGCAGTGCTCAGGGTTTACTCCTGGCTCTACGCTCAGAAATCACTCCTGGCAGGCTCTAGAGACCATAAAGGATGCCGGGACTTGAATCACTGACCTTCTGCATCCAAGGCAAGCACCTTACCTCCATGCTGTCTCTCCGGCCCCTGTACAATTCATATGACTGTTACAGATAGGCTAAAGGCAGTATCACAAATCAACTGGGGAAAAACAAACTGTTTAGCAAGTAGAATAACTGAAAATATATCTGAAAAAATATTTATATTCATATTAAAATATTAATCAGAATAAATTTCAAAAGGTTGAAATATTTATTTAAATAAAGAGAAATAGGAGCTGGAGAGATAGCATAGAGGTGGGGTGTTTGCCTTACATCCAGAAGGATGGTGGTTCGAATCCTGGCATCCCATATGGTCCCCTGTGCCTGCCAAGGGCGATTTCTGAGCCCAGAGCCAGAAGTAACCCCTAAGTGCTGCCGGGTGTGACCCCCCAAAAAAATAAAAAAAAGAGAAATAAACTATAGAAGTGTTAGTATAATGTATGAGGCAATTCACCCCTAAAATTGAGTATAATTTGAACTTTTATTCAAAAGTCCAGAGGGCACAGAAGAAACAGCAAATAGAAGAAAAAGGATGAAAGGCAGAGTAATAGGGTTAGAAAGATAGGTGAAGAGATTGAAGTCATTGCTTTGATTGATTTTTCCGAAGGAAAAAAATGCTTCATACTCTGGTGGAAAAACTAGACTCAGTAATGCTGAGGACTTACTTCTATCTGGCTGGAGAGAATTATATGGGGTGCTGGAGTTTGAACTTGGGTTTAATGTGTAATCGGGCAAGCACTCACCCAACTCTATTTTTACTCTGACTTACAAATTTGCATAATCTTTATGCTAGTAAAATATACTAATTTAAATTAGTTTGTACCTATAGAAAATATTAAAATATTATATATTTTGACTTGGTGCTTTTACTTCTCGAAATGTAAACTGCAGTTCTGCAGACTTCATTACATAATAGAAAATAAAAGTGATTTGTTTCAGCACTATGTACCTACTTTGAACAATTTGAAACCAGTACTTTATGTGGATCAAAAACATTGAATATTCTCAGCTTTCTAAGGCCCAGCCTCAAATAACAAATTATCGAAAACATTCATCCTCTATAGAAAGTGTTTCAAAAAATTATGGTATAATAAGTCATACATAAGAATGAAAATAATTAAATTAACCTGTTAATACTGCTATAGAAAGATTACCAAATGTCAATGATATATGTGTATATGTGATGGAGGAATTAAGATTTTGACAGTGTGTACCATATGCTGAAATTTTGTAAATTAAATGTAATTGAGGGTATATAATTTTTATAAAATTACATAAACATTTAAAAGCTTCAAGTATGGTTCAAGGATAAGAATTATTGTAGATCAGTGTACTTCACATGTGAAGTCTCTGGTTCAATTCCTGATACCACTTTTAAAAACAAATAGTTTAGTTTTGCGAGGTGCAGGGTCAAAGCTTCTGGACAAGAAACCTAGTTGGAGATGAGATTTATAAAGTATTATGAAGAATTGACCATTGTGTGGTAGAAAAGTTTTGTGTATAAAGCATGTGAAGAGGGATTTGCTTTGCATGAATTTCAAGAATGGTTAACATTTTAAACATTTGAATATTTTACTGAACTTATTTTAATATTTATAAATATTACCATGTAATATATATCTAAGATATCCTAGTAATAGAAAGTTTCTTCACAGCCATATGGAATAGGTGATTTTATTCTTATTTATATAAGGCTATAATATCAGCATTGTTAAAAAATATTTTGATGGAGCCTAGGATGGAGTCCTCCTTTATGGTTGTAGTAGTTCCTTTCTTACCACAACCCCGACAACAGTGATTGGACTTGTTATTTTTGATGTGTGCCATCCTCACTGGTTTTGCTGTCTTCATTTGGATTTCCATAATGATGAGTGATGGTGAACATAAATACCAAGAACTCTAGCTACAGAGGCCTGATTTTATCATGCACAACTTAACGAAAAGTTTTCTGATATTACAAAAGGACCTAGGGGAGAGTAAAAGAGCATATTCGAAAGATGTAGTTATATCCCTGACAGCGTACTTCAAGGGTGGAGAAACCATGTATCTCTTAGCCCAACGGAGTTCCCTTTCTAATCTCCCCAATATTTACTGTGACTATGCAAAAAAAAAATAGCACAAATTAATTTTTTTGTTTGTAATTGTTGTTGCTTGTTTTTTTTTGTGTTTTGTTTTGTTTTTAATTTGGGACTGTGGTTATTGTTTGATTATTATCTATTGCTGTGGTGCTTTTGGGGTATTTTTGTTTGTTTTGTATTGTTATGTTTTTCTTCCCCTTTTCCCTTTCTTTTCTTAAATTGATATTTATAGCCTCTAGAAGGACTCCTCCCTTTTTTTTGATTGTTTGACTTTTGCTCCCCCCTTTTTCCTTTTTTTTTTTTCTTTCCTCCAAACAGAACCATATAACTTGAACCATCTTGTTCTGTCTCACAAATTGAGGGGAAAATAATGGAGGATACCAGACCAAACAGTCGTATAAACATTGAGTAGAAATAAAAAATGATCAGATTTAAAAAGGGCAGAGAAACCCTGTATCTCTTAGGACAAGGGAATTCCCATTCTAATTTTCCCATTATTTTTCTATTGTTTTACTGTGCCTATGCAAAGAAGAAAAAGCAGAAGCAGCTGCAGCAGCAGCAGCAGCAGCAGCAGCAGCAGCAGAAGAAGAAGAAGAAGAAGAAGAAGAAGAAGAAGAAGAAGAAGAAGAAGAAGAAGAAGAAGAGGAAGAGGAAGAAGAGGAAGAGGAAGAAGTGGAAGAGAATAAGAGGAAGAGGAAGTGAAGAAGAAGAAGAAAGGAGAAGAGGAAGAGAAAGAAGAGAAGAGGAAGAAGAAGAGGAAGAGAATAAGAGGAAGAGGAAGTGAAGAAGAAGAAAAAGAAGAAAGGAGAAGAGGAAGAGGAAGAAGAGAAAGAGGAAGAAGAGAAGAAGAGGAGGAAGAGGAAGAAGAGAAGAAGAAGGAGAAGAAGAAGAAGAAGAAGAAGAAGAAGAAGAAGAAGAAGAAGAAGAAGAAGAAGAAGAAGAAGAAGAAGAAGAAGAAGAAGAAGAAGAAGAAGAAGAAGAAGAAGAAGAAGAAGAAGAAGAAGAAGAAGAAGAAGAAGAAGAAGAAGAAGAAGAAGAAGAAGAAGAAGAAGAAGTAGTTGTTGCTGGTCTGTTTTTTTTTTCTTTTTCTTCTTTCTTTCCGTAGCTGATTGTTTTGGTTTTTGGTTTATTTTTATTCTATTCTTTTTGTACTTTTGTTGTTACTCCCTTATTGTGTGACCCATCTTATTTGTTATAGAATTTCCATTTTGCAATTGCATAATAATAGAAAACCAATTAAAATGGCAGGCTTGGCATTTAAAAACATGTCTTCTAATGCTAAATGTTATCGACATTATCTATTTAGTTTCAAACTTTAACAAATGAGTATGAAAATATGATAGGAATATGTATTCCTAACCTTGCCTTGGGGAATATGATTGGCTGGACTGGAGCTAACTGCATTGTATTACCTTTTCCAGTGGGTCTTATGCTGTTGGCCAATAGGTACTATAAATAATGTATGTTATTAACAGTTTTCTTTTGGGTCTAATTCCAGGAAAAGACTGTAACTACTCCTGTATAAATCTAGAAATATGGCAATATGGAATCTACTCTTTTTACCTGCTGCACTTTTAGGTTCTGTATTTTCCCTCAGATGATGTTGCTGGAGAGGAAGGCCTGAAGAATGAGATTTCTTTGCAGGAATAGAGACAGAAAAGAGAGAAAAAAAGCTGCATTGTCTGAATTCTTATATCATTCTTGGAAATAAGAATTCCAGTCTTCTCTGTAGGTGGGACTTAGAATTACTCTATTATCATCCAGATTTTAATAACAACTAGGCAAAATCCTTTCAAAGTTTTCTCCTTTCGTGTACTATATAATTAAATAATTTAAAAATCTGTTCAGTCAAATCATATGGAATATTTCATGCTTTTCTTATGTAGTCCTATATAAATAATATTAACGTGAGATCAAGGTATATGGATGATTATAAATGTGGATCAGACACATGAAATAATGACAATAGTCAACAACATGTATATATATTAATTATAAAAAGTAAAGTTTTGATGAATAAGTTGCATATAAATTCTATATAAAAATACAGGGGAAGTATTTTAATGGGAGAATTAAGGAAAACTTTACAGAAAATGTTATACCAAACTTAATCTTTGAAGATAAATGCAATTTTGACAAGCCAATAAAATATGGATAGTTACATCTTGCATTAAATGTTCCATAAGCCCCTGTAGAAAATATACTCAAAGTGACCAAAGCATGTTTCTGAATAGTAGTAATAAATTAATTGGTTTCAATGACTATGTAATATATATATATATATATATATATCTTTGAATTATATAAGATATTAAATTTATAAATGTTTTCTCTGAATGATGTAAATAAATTTATTGGTTTCTATGTTTATGTAAGTTATAATTATATATCAAAGTTATATGAGATATAAAACTTACATTTAAGTTTTTACTGGCCAGTATAAAATTGCTGACTTAAACAAATATAGTTATTATTACTGTGTATTTCCTAGAGTCTTTATTATACCGCAGGGCATTTCTCTAATTTCTCTGGCCTGGGTCTCAATTAACATTTATTTTCTCATTACCATTTTTTTTAGCACCAAAAATAACATCTTTTGAATGCTCTGCTAAATACAGTTTAGGATACTACTAGAAAACAGTTACCTTTCTGGAATATGGAAAGAATAATTTCTTAGAAGCTAAAAAATTTAAACAAAAATTAAGTTATAAATATCCATATCATTGGTTATTTTTAATTTATTTGTTACCAATATTACATAGCATATATCTAAAATTAAAGACTGGACTCTGGAATATTCTATTCTGTATTAGGACTGTTTCACATATTAAAGAAACAAAATTTCTTGACTATAGTTGTGTTTATATTTCCTAATATAGAATATGAGCAAAAATTCCTAATAATCAAAGTTTTGAGGTCAGGTCATGGTACAAGCCTCAAATGCAGCTAACCTGAATTTAATTTTCAGTACTGTGTACCAAGGCTTGTCAAAAGTGATACCTGAGTACAAAGTCAGTATAAAGCTTGAACATCACCAGATGTAGCCCCCAAATCAAAATAAATAAATATATCAAACACAATAGGGTTGGGCTAGAGAGAGTGAACAGAGATTAAGAAGGTATTTTTTCCTTATGTGGCCAACTACAGATTGATCTCTGCATCATATGATTTTCAAATGTGAATTTGAAAATAATCCCCAAAGACTACTGCATGTGCTACATCACCCCCAAAAGTCCAATGATATGTATCTTAAAATTATTTTCATTGTCATAAATTCTACACCCGTTGTTCTCAGACTGACTGATAATGGGTGGCCACCAGGTCTATTTCCATTCATGCTGGTTGATGGGTGCATATTATCCTTGCAGTAAATCTAGGACCTCATAAAGTATCTGGCCTTTTATTATTTACTAGATTTTAATTCAACCTTGACCTTTTATCAAAATTTGTTGGAGATATGGGTTTGGGTTCATCAAGTGGTGTCCAGGGGATATTCCTTGCTCTGAATTCAAGAATAACTCCTGCAGTGGTTGGGAACCACATGTTGTACAATTGATCTTACCAGGAGTTGCAAACACTTAAGGAAAAAGCCTTACCTCCCAAACTCTCTCTAGATACTCTACTTCTCATACCTCTCTCTTATTAATTAAGGATTTTATTTTTAATTAGGCCTTGTTGCCCATTATGAACTTTCACTGTTTTTCATTTTTGCTTTTTGAATCCAAATAAGATGATAGTAATCATAAAATTGTTCTTGATACATGAACTCCTCCTTCTTCGTATTCTCAGTTGTTAGCATATTTTTCTTTTTAGTTGGAGCTAATTTATGTCCGCAAAATGGTTCACTAGTGTGTCAAAAATGTCACTACTTGTGATGTAGTTGAAATGCTTTGATAGGGGTCAGAGTAATAGTTCAACAGATAGAATAATACAAGCATAACCAATCTGGGTTTCATCACTTGCACTGCATATGGTATGGTCTCCTGAAATGATCCTAGAGCAAAGAACCAAGAGTAAACAATTGAGTGGGACCCCAAAATTAAAAATAAATAAGTAAATAAAGTAAATAAACACTATGTTAATTTTAGTTGTTGGGACAGGTTAGTACAAATTACATATGACACAGATTCAAGGCTTTCTGACATAGATAATAATACTAAATTCTGCAATAATATAAGCTTGCAAACAAAACCAAGCCATTTTAAAAACTAAGTGATCAAGAAAATATGATTACTTTCACTTTCTTCAATTTAGAAAAATAAAATTTAGCTTAAAAGTCCCCACAAATTTTACTGATGGCCATAGAAATGAAGATATTGATTAAAAAAAATAAATACATTCTTAAAACAGTGACTAGTCAAATTCTGCTAATCTTTCTATTACATGTATTTTGTCATAGCTCTTAATTATTTGCTTTTGTCAGTTTATCCATTTATTTTCTCTTTGGGGATACTCTATGTCAAAGAATAAGTTACTATCTTTTTTTTCTTATATTGTACCTCAGTTAACAATATATGTTATGTTTCTTTAGCATTTATTTTGGGTCCATCAATATTTGAAACTAGAATATGCAATGTAGATATATACTTATGATTTTCTCTAGTGGTAGTAAATATAGCAACCTAATCATGTAACTCCATTATGTTATATATTTTATTGTATTGTAAATAATTTCTGTTTAATTCATGATTTTTAGTGATACCAGTTAAAATAGGCAACATAAGTAATATTCTTAACCTTTTCACTTAGGCTTTTATATACATTTGTGTACTTGATATCTCTACTTTGGTATCACTTTGTTATACTCAAAACACAGATCTTCACCAACTTGTCTCTGACGTATCACTTAACTTTTTAAATTGATTCTACTATTTAATCATTTTCTCAAACCCCAAATATTAAAGTCACTCTTGATGATCTCGTTTTCTTTTATCCAACATACAAATCTTTTCTGTTGGTTTAACTTCCAAGATATATTTAGAATCTCATATCTTCCTGTTATAGTAATTGTTCTCCTCTGAATTCATTGTTCATAATACTATAATAGCATCCCAACTGTCCTCTTTTGCTACTGTTACTGACTTTCAACATGTTAAAGTGAAAATTTTAAAACTAAAACTAGAGTATATTATTACATTTCTGTTCTCAAATACCTTCCCAGTATAGTAAAAAAAAAAAAAACCAAACTTAAAACTTTATTTTTGGTCCTATAATATCCTAAATGAAATGCTTTGTATTTTTCTCCATGTTATTTCTTATGTGTTTATTTCTAACCACTTAACTGCTTTGTCTGCATTTTTTGTATGTGTAGTTTTTGGGCCACACCTGCCAGTGCTTAGGGATTATTCTGGGCTCTGTGCTTGGAAATTGCTCCTGGCAGGCTCAGGGATCAAACCGGGGTATAATTTCCTGTTCTGTCTAGTTCAGGGTTCGTCGCATAAAAAGCAAATGCCCTCTTATTGTTCAATAGCTTCGTCCCCTGGATTTTTAACCTGTCAGACACATTAATACTTCAAGGTATTTGCTGTTACTATTTCTTATACTTTGAATAGTTATTGATAAAATATTATTTAAAATTGGTGACAGCATTGATTAAAATAACCCAAGAGAGAGGAAGGCAGGCTAAAATTCCACCCTGATGAAGACATGTAAGATGAACTTACCACCCACAATCGACACTTAGCAATGGCCCACCTTCACCACTCAAGTACAACTCTCTGCAGACATACCACAATGACCAAGACTACAAGCTTGTAGGTATTTGGGTTGACATCACCAGGACTTTATTAGTGTGTGGGAACCCTGCCAGCTCCAGCCTTCACCTATTTCTGGGAAGCTAAAACCATGGCCTACAAAAGCCACAGTATTAGCCACATTGCTTAGAATTCCTGGACCACAGGGTCACCTATGCAGCCCTGGAACAACTCCAAATTTTTAATATCATTCCAGTAGGATCACACCAGAATTGATGCCAGCATGAATTTGTAGTTTAGAAACAAAAGAAGTTACAGAAAGATCAACTAGCAACAAGAGTTAGTTTACAATAATCGTAAACCTTCTGACAATGACTTAATGACCTTATTGTGAGATACAATAATTTTCACGACTCTTTTAGTAGTTATAATCTTTTATTTATTTATTTTTCTCTCTTAAAAAAATTTTTAGGGCTAGAGTGATAGTACAGGGGTAGGGCATTTGCCTTGCACTCGGCTGATCTAGGAACGACCTTTGTTGGATTTTCCAGATCTCCCAGCATCCCATAAGATCCCCTGAGCCTGGGGAGATTTCTGAGCGCATAACCAGGAGTAACCCCTGAGTATCACATGGTGTGGCCCCAAAAAAGAAAATGAAAGGTTAGAAGGGTTAGAAGGCACCTTCCTTAAGATAGTTACAGCTATTTATGAAAAGCCTACAGCCAACATTATACTTAATGGCGAGAAGCTAGAAGCATTCCCACTAAGGTCAGGAACTAGGCAAGGCTGTCCACTCTCTCCACTCTTATTCAATATAACCTTAGAAGTCCTAGCAATAGCAATCCGACAAGAGAAGGGAATCAAAGGAATTCAAGTAGGGAAAGAGGAACACAAGCTAGCTCTATTTGCTGATGATATGATGATATACATCAAAAACCCTAAAGAATCCACAGAAAAACTCCTAGAAACAATCAACCAATACAGTAAAGTGGCTGGATACAAAGTCAATACACAAAAGACAGTAGCGTTTTTATATACAAACAATGAAGTTGAGGAGAGAGAGATTAAAAATACAATTCCATTTAAGATAGTATCAAAAAATATCAAATACCTAGGAATCAACCTTACAAGAGAAGTGAAAGATCTATACCAGGGAAACTTCAAAACACTTCAGAAAGAAATTGAAGACGATCTAAAGAAATGGAAGAACATCCCATCCTCATGGATAGGTAGAATTAACATAGTCAAAATGACTATTTTACCCAAACTGCTATATAGATTTAATGCAATCCCTATCCAAATCCAGACACAATTCTTTAAAGAAATAGAACAATCAATTATAAAATTCATTTGGAACCATAAAAGACCCAGGATAGCTAAACACATTCTGAAAAATGAGAAGTTGGGAGGTATCTCCTTACCTAACTTGAAACTATACTATAAAGCCATAGTAATAAAAAACAGCATGGTACTGGAACAGAGACAGGACCTCAGACCAGTGGATTAGAACAGAATTCCCAGACATAAACCCCCAGATATATAGCCAACTAATATTTGATAAAAGAGGCAAGAATATGAAATGGAACAAAGAAAGCCTATTCAACAAATGGTGTTGGTACAACTGGAAACTCATATGCACGAAAGTGAAAATCGACCCATATCTCACTCCTTATACAAAAGTCAACTCAAAATGGATCAAAGATCTGGAAATCAGACCTGAATCTATAAAGTTTATCGAGAATAAAATAGGCAGAACACTCGAAGACCTTTATATCAAAAGGGTCTTTGAGAATGGAGCACCAATGGCAAAAACGTTAGCATCAACTATAAACAAATGGGACTATATCAAACTAAAAAGCTTCTGCATGGCAAAAGAAACCCTACTTAATGCAAGAAGACAGCTAACAGAATGGGAAAAAATCTTTTCACTTGATATATCAGATAAAGGGCTGATATCTAGAACATACAAAGCGCTCAGAAACCTGAGCCCTTCAAAACCAAACGAAGCCATAAAAAATGGGGAGACGAAATGAATAGACATTTCTCTGAGGAAGAGAGAAGGATGGCCAACAAACACATGAAAACATGCTCACCTTCGCTCATCATCAGGGAGATCCAAATCAAGACAACAATGAGATACCACCTCACACCAGTGAGGTTGGCTCACATCAAAAATAATGGGAACAACCTTTGTTGGAGAGGATGTGGTATGAAAGGAACTCTCATTCATTGCTGGTGGGAATGCCCCTTGGTCCAACATCTATGGAGAAAAGTCTGGAGAGTGCTCAAAGAACTTAGAATTGAGCTGCCATTTGACCCAGCAATTGCTCTCCTAGGCATATATCCCCAAGATGGAAGGACATTCATTCCAAAATACATATGCACCCCACTATTTATTGCAGCACTCAGTATAATAGCCAAATCTTGGAACCAACCTCGATGTCCAACAACAGATGAATGGATCATTAAGATGTGGTACATATATACAATGGAATATTACATGGCAGTTAGAAATGATACAATCACAGACTTTGCAGCAACGTGGATGAACCTAGATCATGTTATGTTAAACGAAGTAAGTCAGAAGACAAAAGAAAAACACAGAATGGTAGCACTATTCTGAAACACCTAGAACACATAAAAAACAAAAAAATGACATTGAAGAAGCATAACTGCTAGAACCACAAAGAAAGACTTCATAAACTCCATTCCCTGATCTGCACAGCCACCAAGATCTTTAGAAACAGGTCTGATTTTACCATCCAAGATAAAGTAGAAGTCTTCCACATACCACGAAAGCAGCAAGAGGAGAATAAATGATCTATTTTTTTGACGTCTTTATTTTGGTGTGGAGATTACGGTTGATGTCTCCAATATTATTTTATTTTATTTTGTTTTGTCTTTCTCTTTCTTTTTTGCACTTGAGTATAATTTGATTTCAGAACCGAGATTATTGTGTGGTGCCTGTCTTTATTGCTGTGGTGCTTATCGGTTATTTAATTCGATATTTTTTTTTGTGTGTGTGTATTGTTGTGGTATTTTAATTACTTTTTTCACATCCTCTCTCAAACTGAGGTTGGAAGCCTCTAGACAGGACTCTGCCTATTTTCAGCATATTTGATTTTTGACTGAGAAGAGGACATATTAGGTGATGGGTATTCCCCTGATTCAATGTGAATATGTACCCAAAATACTACAGTGAAAGATATGTAAGCCATTATGAAAAAAAAATTGTGTTTTTAATCAGAAATTTTCTTTGACTTACATGTATTATTATTATATCAATTATATTATATGTTATGTTATGTCACTATATTATGTTATATTAGTTTACCTCATTATGTTAATCAATTTTGTCCTTTAAATGAATTCTTACTTTAAAAAACAAAAACAAAAAAAAAAACAACAACTTTAGTTTGCTCTGAAGAAAAAAAAATAAAATAAATAAAAGATAAGATAAGGCCTCCCAAATCTTACCACAGGCTGTGTTCTTTACACTGGCTGTATAGAAAGAGGAGGTACAGTAAAGGCACCCCATATACACCTCAACACAGGCCCCTTGCCGGGTATGTATTGTGAATTGGGGGACAAAAAAAAATTAAAAAAAAAAAAAAGAAAGGTTTTTTTTTATTATTAAAAATATGTTCCCACAGGGGCCGGAGTGATTTGCCTTGCACACAGGAGACCCAGGACAAACATGGGTTGGATCCTTGGCATCCTATAGGATCCCCTGAGCCAGGAGCATTTTCTGAGCTCAGACCCAGGAGTTACCCCTGAGCGCCACCTGGATGTGGGTCAAAAACACAAAACAAAACAAAAAATAATGTTCCCCCTTAGCTCAAAGAAAATATATTATGATTAGCATGTTATTTAAATAAAGACATATACACACAAACACACAAGCAAGGTAATATTCTAGAAAAGAGTGTCAGTAATCAATAATCTTCTCATGTGTAGGTGGTTAGTTATTCTCCTCAATTCTGTAATAAAGGGATGTATTGATTATACGAAATTTAAAAAGAATACTATAACCAATTAGTAGCATGCCCATTTTTATTATGCTTATGTGTAAGTAATTCTAAATAAATATTGTGATTTATCCTTAATTTTATTAATACACTATTTTTTACAAAATAGTTCTTAGTACATTTGTTTCATCAATTCCCAACACCAGTGTCACCTTCCCTCCAGCATTGTCTCCAGTTTCTCAACAATCTTTCCAAGCCTGCACCACTCCCAGCCACAAAATATTTTATATTGTTTGTTACAACAAAATGGCAAATGAAATAATCAAAATAATAGTTCAATAAAAGAAAATTTGTAAAAATTGTTACATCTCAATTTGAGTACTTGCCAAAAGAGTTACTGAGTGAGCTGTTTGTAGATACTTAAGTCTTCTTTCTGTATTATTGCTTTTGTTTACTTAGTTTAGTGGGCTTTTATGCTATGTTCTTATCTAATTTGCTGTGCTCCTCCCAGGCTATCAGTATTGTAGAATTTGAGGTGTTAAGAAAGGACTGTAATTCTACAAAACTTTACTGGTTGGTTCTTTATTTCTTCCCTTCCTTTCTCTCTTCTTTCCTTTCTTCCTTCTATTTGTCCTTCCTTCCTTTCTGTCTTTCCTTCCTTCCCCCTTACTTTCTTCTTTCCTTCCTCCATTCCTTCCTTCCTGCCACTTTCCTTTTCCCTTTATTCCTACCATCCTTTTCTTTCTTCTGTCCTTCCTTTTGCCCATCATTTTTTCTTTCACCCTTCCTTCCTTTCTTCCTCCCTTCCTTCCTTCTTTCCTTCCTTCCTTCCATCCATCCTCCTTTGCTTCCTTCCTTCTTTCCTTCCTTTCTTTATCCTTTCCTTCTTTCTTTTCTTCATTTTGTCGCTTCTTTGTTAGTTATTTCCTTCCTTCATTCAACCTTCAATCCTTTCTTTCTTCCTCCTTCCAGGCCCCTTTATTCCTCTCCCTTCTTTTTTCCCTCATTCCCTCCTTCTTCCCTTCCTACCTTTCTTCCATCTTTTCTTCCTTTCTTCCATCCTTCCCCTTCCTTCTTTATCCCTCTTTTGTTCCTTCTTCCCTTTCCACATCCTAACCTCCCTCCCCTTTTTCCTTCTTTTCCTCTTTCATTACTTCCTTCTTCCTTTCTTATTTAATTTCTTCCTTCTTTCCTTTCTTCCTACCTTTCTTTTCTTCATTTATTCCTTCTTCCCTTCTTCTGACCCTCCTTTCTCTCCTTCCATCCTTTTCCTTTGTCCCTTTCTTCCTACTTTCATCCTTCCTTTCCCCTCATTCTTCTTTTCCTCCTTCCTTCCCTTTCTCCCTCCTTCCTTCCTTATTTCCTTCCTATCTTCCTTTTCTTCATTTCTTCCTCCCTAACTTCTTCCTTTCCTCCCTTCTTCCCTTCTTCCCTTTCTCCCTTTCTTCCATGTTTTCTTCCTTTCTTTCCTCCTTCCTTTTCTCCTTCCTTCATTCACCCTTGTTTTTCCCTTCCTTGCCCTTTTCTTTTTTTCTCTCCTTTTGTTTCATCTTTTCTTCCTTCCCCTTTCCCTCCACCTTTCTTTCTTCTCACATTTCTCTTCCCCATCCTTCCTTCCTTTCCTCTTTTCTTCCTTCCCTCCTTCCTTCCTTCCTTCCTTCCTTCCTTCCTTCCTTCCTTCCTTCCTTCCTTCCTTCCTTCCTTCCTTCCTTCCTTCCTTCCTTCCTTCCTTCCTTCCTTCCTTTCTCTTCCCTCTTCCTTTTCACACAGCACCACCCACAGTATCACTATTTGAAAGAAGATAATTTATTTTTTCTTTGAAAATGATGAACCCTTAATATTTAAAAGCCTCTCTATGCAATCTGTTGGTATGAAGTATCACAACATGACATCTGATCATTCAATTTAAATATTAATAAAAACTTTAAGCTGTGTGTGGAATAGCTAATTTGAAATTTCAATTCATATTCACATCATAGTGTAAAAAAGGAGAGAGAAGAAAGTAAAAATCTGTGTTTTTTAAAGCATTTGTGAATAAGATTCCCCAGCAGAGACACTGTTTGCAGACAAAGCAGCACAGATGTTACTTGTCTGTCACAGGAATACAAGCCTATAATGAGTTGTACTTGACTTGTGGTATGTGTGTGTCTGTGTGTGTGTGTTCATGAACGTGTGTATGACAAAGCTAACTCAAAAAACCCAACAGCAAATGCCAGCCAATCTGTTGTATACAAACTATTTTCTGTAGAACAGGAGCAAGAAAGAGGAGAGAGAGAGAAATATAAAGAGAGTACATGAAAATAGAGCTTCTCAGTAAATCCAGATTAAAATGGGGCCAAATAAATGTTGATTTAAGACTATCTGGGTCTATTTTCTGATAGAGACATGACATTACTATTAATTAATTAATAGGAATTTTTTAAAATAGTAGAATATTTGAGGTGAATGGTCATTTGGATAATGTATTTGTGTCCCTGTTGAATTTAGGCTTAGGCAGAGAAACAGCCTGCTGCTTTTCAATATTTTTATGGATGTTCTCAAGAAAATATTCGTAAATTTGGCCTGCTGTATTGTATGAACAGTAATTGATCTTGTCAGAAGAAAGTCAGAAGCTCTTAGCCCCTTGTAAAACAAACAGCCAGGCCAATATCTTAGTCAAGTTCTCTTTGCTGCTGCTTCAGCTGTCAAAGTCACTGGTGCAATGCAGCATTCAAGGTAATTTCCATTTAGTGGTGAAAGCTATTTCTTCAATTTCTTGGCTTCATTGTCTTTTCACTTGCCCCCTATCCATCTAATACCATTCCCATGTCACTGGCACACTTACATTGGCCTCACCTCGTTGCTTTTCCCCCACCTGCGTGCCATGCCTGGAGTCACAGCCCTGCTGATACATTAGCCATGCAGGGTTTTGTTGTGTAGTGACATTCCAGAGCAGAGCTCAGCCCACAGGCATCTGCCAGTGCTAGGAACTCTCCTTTCAGGCAATTATTCAGTTTGATTACACACAATGATAAGCTATTAAGAGGCACTCATGCACAGCCCTTTATTTACCAACAGTGGAAATCTCCCTGTTTGCTTCCACTGTGTAAGAAACTAATTGTGATGAAGTAAACAAAAGGAAAGGGCAGTCACCTGTGGTGGGAACAGTGTCATAAGATAGTGAATTTTCAAGCCCTTCAAATAAAATGGTGTTAACAAACCCATCAGTTTATTCTCCAAACTAATGTACAGGTAGAGCATCTATCTAGTAGGCATGAGACCTTAAAATCTAGTTATTTGAAGCCAAGTGGTGTTGACTAATTATTTAGGTGAATATATCTTTATACAAGTGTAAAATCACCCCATGCACCATATCGCCAACCCCAGGTGAATGACTCTAAAGCAGTTGCTGCATGAAATAATCCAGACCTGGCTGAGGGTGAAACACAGGTATTCTGGCAATCTTCAACCTCATATCAAAAGCAAGCTGCCTGCCAGAATGGTAGTTTTTATTGAGTACAAAGACTACCTGTAGGTGAGGGGAATAAGGGATTTGTTAATCAATCAGTGTAAGGACAGATAGCTCAGGTTATCTTGAGTCAGTCCCACCCAGATTTACATATAAGACAATCTCTGTTTTGGGATAAATCCAAGTAGTAAACAAATAGGTAAAAAGGAACCAGGGATGATCTTTATTTTGGTTAAAATAAGATTTAATAACATTAGAAAGTTATTCTTTCCCTTACACTTATACTTAATCAAAAAATGCAATCACGATTTTGAAGAATGCTGGCAGGCAGAAAGAAAATTCTTTTTAGCAAAAAAAAAAAAAAGTAAAAACAACATACCCCAAATTCTGTGATTCTATTTATAATCTGTAGACTTCTGTTTTATTAATTTACTATATTTTGTATGCTAATAATGCTTGGCACAAAATCCCTGTTATCATTCTCTAACTCATAAATCGTGTTTAAATGACAGACTTAAATATTGATGTATCTATCTGTTTGTGATTCTCCTTCTACCATTGGTAGATTTAAACAAGCAGTTTTAAAACAAATGATAGTCAATCAGAACAAGAAAACTTGAGGAAGAACTCTAATTCCCTCAAATACAATCACCTTAAATAATTACAAACATCTGGTCTAGAAAACTCCCTCTTACCTTGAATGCTCCCATTTATATTCCCATACCCCTTATACAGAAACCTTACCCTCTGTATAGAAATTTTGGAACCTGGAGGAAGAAAGCAGAAATTTGTTAATCAGTTAGTGTTATAGGTTCAATTGAGGGTTTCTTCTCATCTTTTTTTTTTTTACCACGTTTTATAACTTGCATTAAACTGTAAGTTTTCATCTCCTGTCTTTTTTTTTTCTCTAGTTATTAATTTACTGCCTCCTCCAAGGACAGCATCAATAAAGAGACCTGGAGATCTGGTTTTGAGTTTGCATACTCTCAGTCACAACTGGGAAAATTATTTGTAGCTGTATACAATGAAATCTTGCTGTTGCAGGGTGAAAAAGGGATATGGAAACTTTAATGCCCTATGGAGTTCTCTGAAATAAGCATGATTGCAACCATGTAAATGTTCACCACACCTATTTATGTATTAAAGCTATTCTCTATTTGTCTGTTTGGAGAATGGTTCAATAGCATGCAATTCATGAATAGTTTGTAAGTATAGCTATACCACAAATTTCGCATTACTGACACTTAAGAGCCAGTCAACACATACATTTGTTTATGCATCTAGAAGGAGATTCAATTTTCACAAGGTAGCAGAATGGAGGATTTCAGGCCAACCCATGTTTTCAAAGCTACTATCTTGCTTGCATTGTTACAAGAACCAGTTATATAGAGAAAGAGAAATAAAATCACATTTTAGAAAGGGTGGATTGCAGATTAGTTGATTTAGTCTTTGTCTAGATAAGTTTTTTGATTAACTAAGTTTAGTTTATGGAATCAAAATTATTTTGTGATGAATACAAAATATATTTAATTAGTATAAATAATGTATTAGGTTTGCTTATTTTTGTGGTGTCTCTCAGGATCACGAGTTTCTATACTTGATAGTTTTTAAAACAGCATGTAATTCTAGAGATTGAATTTAAAGCTCTGCTCAAGTCAGGTTCATCTCTGATTCTTTGAGATATCACCCCAAATTCAAACTCTGACTTGAGATTTTTATTCTAAATTACTGTGCCCAACATCCAAAACAATCTAAATACTTTTCAGAACTATAGTTAAATTCCAGTTATTTTTGATATGCAAACATTATGCAATCAAATCATACTTAGAAACCTACAAAATATTAAATTATGAGTATTGTGAAATTTAATACTTGGAAACCTTTCTAGAAACTTGAAAAATATTCAAAAGTATTCCCATGTTTCAGATTTCTATGGTAACAACAATATTATCATTATTTTTAAATAACTGAGATAAAAATATTCTATTGTCTAGATTACCTCATTTCATTATGAACATAGTGTTACATGTCCATAAACACTGAGAGTTACTAAAACTTCTGATCATTATTTTATCCAATTGGAATCTCCCCACATATTTCAAGTTAAATACTAGCACAAATATACATTTGAAATGAAATAAACTTTTGATAATCACAAGAAAAAATTTAAATTCACAAATCCTATTTTAAATAAGATGTATAGAAGTAAATCAGCCTAGGCAGTATAGATATTTTAGCAAAATGTCAATATTCAGAGATATAAATCTTCATATAGAAACATAAAGGTTTTGCATTTCTTACGACAATGTCAGATACTTTTATTTATTTTTTTGCTGTGGGTGGTACACGGTGGATACTATTGAGGATAATGCTCTGGGATCTGCACCAGTAATCACTCTGGGTGATGCTTGAAGGATCATCGGGGGTGCAATAGTTAAACCCCAGTCTGCTGCATGCAAGGCAAGTACTATTATTTCAACTCTTCCTTCAGTTTTTATGCTTGATTCTGAATGAAAATTTCTTATTGATGGTAGCTTGTAATGAAGACTAATATCTCTTAATCTAACAGTATCTCATATGTTCTGAGTTCAGAAACATAGAGAAGAGTAGTCAAACACTTAATAATATGCTGATATTTTAAGTTGTTTATGTCTCTAGGATATTTATTGTTTTAAACATACATAGTAAGAGAAAATATTTTATTTCCTGCATAAATTGTTTTAAAAAATGCATCACCTTTGCCTTTGAGTATGGGGAGGAAAAGGAAAGAAATAGAGTGGAAGGGGAGAAGGACAGATGAAAAATAATGTGGAGCAGGGGTTAAGGAGGTTCAGGAAGATTGGTGGTGTAAAGGAAGGACAGTGCTAAATATTCAAACCATGGAATCAACTAAAATTATAAGACCAAACTTTTGCAACCAAGCTTACAAAGGTGTCTGTCAAGGTGTCAGTTTGACAGGTGAAAAGTCTGGCAAGGAACCTGGAAAGAGTAGAACCTGGAAACAGGTAGAGAAAAACTGACACTAGTGGTGGGATTGATGTTAGAATATTACAAATCTAAAACTCAATTATGAATAACAGAAAATCATGGTTCTTTAGTAAACTGTTTTTAAAACATTAAAATAAAAATTTCATCTATAAAGCAACTAAAACAAGAAAAAATAATAAGTTGAACAGTGTCAAAAAGAAATTTATATTAGTGTCAGCCAGTTTCAATGACCATTCTACTAAAAGTTATTTTTCCTTTCTTTCCTTTTTGTTTTGTTTTTGTTTTGGGGTCACAACTGGTGGCTCTCAGAGGATACTCCTGGCTCTGCACTCAGAAATCACTTCTGGCAGTGCTCAGGGAATCATATAAGATGCAGGGATGGACCTGGGTTGGCCACATGCATAACAAATGCTGTTCTATTACATTGGCCCCCTCTATGAAAACTCTCATTAAAAAAGAACACAATACTGTTTTTTATTTTTCTTAAATCCCACAGATGAATGTGACTATTCCATGTCTATTTCTTTCTTTGATATTCCACTCAGCATAATAGTTTCCATGTCCAATCATGTATAGGAAAGTTTCATGACTTCATTTTTCCTGACAGCTGCAGAGTATTCCATTGTGTATATGTACCACAGTTTCTTTATCCACTCATCTGTTGAAGGGCATCTTGGTTGTTTCCAGATTGTAAATAGTGCTGCAATGAATATAGGTGTGATCAATGCATTTTTTTGTATTTTTTATGTTTCTAGGGTATATATCCCTAGGAGTGGTATAGCTGGATCATGTAAGAGCTCAATTTTCAGTTTTATGAGGAATCTCTGTATTGTTTTCCATAAAGGCTAGACCAGAAGGCATTCCCACCAGCAGTGAATGAGAGTTCCTTTCTTTCCACATACAACCAGCACTGATTGTTCTTGTTTTTTTTTTTTTTTTTGCTTTGTTTTGTTTTGCTTGTGATGTGTGCCAGTCTCTGTGGTGTGAGATGGTACCTCATTGTTTTTTGATTTGCATCTCCGTGACGATTACTGATGTGGAGCATTCTTCATGTACCCTTTGACATTTGTATTTTGTGAGAAAGTGTCTGTTCATTTCTTCTGCCCATTTTTTGTTGGGGTTAAGATGGGGTTAGAGATGAGGGCTGGAAGGACTGACCCACAATATTAAGCTTACCATAAAGAATAGTGAGTGCAGTGCAGTTAGAGAAATAACTGCATTGATAACTGTCATGACCATGGTTGTGAGAGAGAAATAGAGAGAAATGTGAGAGAGGGTGGGGGAGGAAGTAGACAGAGGTGGGAGGCATTGATGGTGCTAAGGTGCACTGGTAAAGGGGGTTTTCTTTTTTATGACTGAAACCCAAAGACAAACACGTTTGTAATTGTGGTGCTTAAATAAAGAGATTATCAAAAATAATAATAAATACTAAAATATAAGTTCCAATTCTGGGCATAAATTAAAGAGAGTAAAATAGTTATTAAAGAGATATCTGTAGTCACGATTTTTCAGCATTATTCACAATAGCCAAGTTATGAAAACAGTGTAGGAATCCCATTAGTATTATTAGTAAATGAGATGTGATATACATATATGATGGATTCTTGAGCAATACAAAACAAGAAAGTATTAACAATATGTGACATCTGGAATATGTTGAAGGCAAAATCTTAGTGAAATTAATTTAGATATACTAGGACAAACACATACATCACTTGTATATGGATTTTTATGTTAATAATAAAAGAAAACTTAGAATCAGAAATAGAGAATAGAGGTGAGTGATAGCATAGGGGGGAGCACAGTGTTTGCATGCACCTAACCCTTGTTCAATCCCCAGCATTGTATCTGGTCCTAGAACCTGCCAGGAATAAGGAATAGAAAAGTGGTTGGTGGCCTGAGGTACAAATAGGAAAAATTTAAAAAAGATTAAAATAAAACATGGAGCTACGTTACTTCTAATTATAAACATTTTCAGAAGAGTAAATTGGAAATGGGTATCTTATTTATTCTTTTGCTTTTTTATGATTATTTTTGTAAGAAGATTAAATCATGTCTACTATACTTATTTAAAAATATATCTACATATATATTTTTATATATAAAAGAGATAATACAGTGGGTAGTGTACTTGCTTTGTATATGCTAATTCAGCATCATATATAGCCCTTCAGTTCCATCAGTTTTGGCCAGAACTTAGCTCTGAAAACAGCTAACTAACTATAGGCAGAACTCCCCTCAGATAAAGTCAACACATCTAAACAAAACAGTATATATCTTTGCAAGTACATATATTTGAAAAGAGTGTCTGCTCTTTCCAAGGCAGTTCTTTTTCTATTACTGCTCTTTCCCTTGCCAGCCCAATTGGCAAAATCTTCTAACATTTCAAGACCCAACTCCTTATAATCTATTACATACATCCATTGTCTCCTTTTTCAAATTTAATTATTTTTTCTCTGTTTCTGTAAATCTTATACTCTGCAGTCAATAGGAATTATTTATTTTACATTATGTTTTCCTGTATGGAACACATGCTTTCTGATAGCAGGGATCATGTCTCATTTGTTTCACAGTCTAAAAAGATAGGGCACATAAATACACATTGTAAAAATAATAAGATACATGTATTTATCTAAATTATCATCTAATGAAATAGTCACCAAAATTTCAATGACATTATTCAAGGATTTAAAATGGTCACTAAAGGGGCCGGAGCGGTGGCGCTAGAGGTAAAGTGTCTGCCTTGCAAACGCTAGCCTAGGATGGAGTCTGGTTCGCATCCCATATGGTCCCTCCAAGCCAGGAGCAATTTCTGAGTGCATCGCCAGGGGGTAACCCTGAGTGTCAATGGGTGTGGCCCAAACAACAACAATGACAATAACAACAATAAAAAACAACAAAAAATAAAATGGTCAGTAAAAAAATTAGTATGAAATGATAAAATATTCCAAAAAGCTCAAACCATTCTGATAAATTAGAAATCAGGAGATATTGCATTAATTGACTTGAAACCATACATAAAGCTATTTTCATCAAAATGTCTTAGTACTGGAATAAGGTTAGACTCTTGCACCAAAGGGTTTAGAATTTAGGACCCCCTAAAAATAAAGATATTTTCTCAGAGATATGAAAATACTGTCTACAACAAAAGAGCTATTCTTTAATCATAAAATAAACATGCTGAAATGTGCAAAAATTTTATTGAGTGGTGGTCTCACAGAGTTTTCAGCACTCTGGTAGCCTAAGAATGGTAGTTTAAAAATGTTATTGTAAACTGTTTATCATGTAGTATGTAGGTTAACAGTTAGTGTTTCTGCATTCAGCTCTATTTCCTTTACATGACTTGTTTCTTCTAGTTTATCCCTCTATTATTTAGAGTTGATTATCTTTTTGAAAAATAGGGATTTGTATTATGAGAAGGATAATTCTAACAAATATTGTTCATGGTCTTGACTTTATCATCTTTAATTTAAGTGGCATCTGGCAAGTGTCTACATATAATTTTGTATTTAATTTTAATGTTATCCTTAGAGGACTTCAGGTACTTAATAAATGTATTTACCTGTATATTTGTAAAAATAATTTGAAGAAGGTGACATAAAATAAAGAGATTAGTTATAGCATAAACTCATTCTATAATCATTTGTCCTCTCTGGTTGATGTATTAACATAGTAAAGTAATATACCATTATTATTTTTACATGATGTTACTAGGAATTTTATAGAAGAGTAATGAGTTGTTAACTATAGAGCTTCTGAAAAGATCACTTTTGTCCTCCACACTTCTAATAATCAAAAACTTATTGAAAGTAGTATTTTTCACTCTGAATTAGTAAATCACACATATCAGAGGGACATACAACATAAAGCAATGCTGATTTTGAGTTTGTTTTAGTAACAGAAAAACTAAAATTATTTTTTTTTGGTTCTTACCGTGTAACAATTAGAGGTTCCACATTGTTGCTTGGGGATAACACTTAGGGTGGGATGTATTGAATTAACACAGTGTAGTTGATAAAAACACATGTCTCCCATATACAATTGTGTGCTATAGTCCTTTAAACCTTTTCCCTATCTACAAAATTACTTTATAGGTTTTTTGAAGTTCAAAAAAGTTTTGTATATATATACATATACACATATATAATATATATCACAAAATAATTAATATTTGAATATGAAACTATACTTAACCTATTCACAGAAATGCAATTTTTTCTTTTTGTTTTTTATATAGATTTATTAAATATATTATTAATTAAATATAATTAAATATTATTATTAAATATAAATGACTTATTCTCTCAATAAATGTCTAAGGGAGATAGGAAGAATGATTCAAAGAAGTGAATTCCAAGAAAATGATGAAATAAAAAAATCATTTTTCAATATTTTTCATGTTTGAGAAGGCCCACTCTTTGTTTACATTCAGTTTGCACTTGACTTCTCATTAACATATGCCTTTATTCATCTTTTCATTAGCAGGAATTCACAGCAACTTAGAAAGAGACAGACAGACACTGTAAGCTTTCTTGCACAATAGGTTGGAGGACAAAGTTGTCTTGTTTGTATAACTTTAGCCTTTTTGATACTAATGAGGAGTAATAGAGCACCCTCAGAGAGAGCAACCCTGAATTATAGACATTGGGATGATGAATGAGCAATTCATCTAAAGCTTCCTTTGGATAGGCAAACTTCTCTCCAGGCAGCTGGGGAATAGGTCAAGTCAATGTCATTCTTTTCCTGAAAGTGCTTTCTGTTTTAGCATGGGGTCTTTTCAACAGCAAGAAGCATCACACAGATGACTCAGCTACATGCACAGGTGGTGGTTGGATTCAGTCCTTAGACCTGGGATTATAGCCTATTCACATATTTAGTAAGAAGTTAAAGAATCTATTACAGGATCAAAATAAAGAAAGCTTTCTCCCTGCCTCCCTATTTTCCCTGTAGGTTTTTCATGATCTCTTTTAAGTGCAACATTTTTCTAAAATTCAGTCAAATTCACACCTTAATATCCTCAAATATTAACTGTTTGTATATCCTTTGTAAATCCTTAGAGACATCACTACTCTATCTTTTCAATGTCACTCTCTTCATCTATATAAAGAGGATAAAATAATATAATTTATTGATATTTCCAGGAGTCAAAAATAACACACAGGAAAATATTGCAAAACTTTGGTACATAGAAATGTATCTCTCTTTCAAACACAAATAAATAAAAAATGTAGTTATCTAAACATTTTCTATTATTCAATGTTTCTAATTAAACTACTACAAAACCCTAACTTTTATATAATAATTATAAAACTGGATTTTTTTAACTTTTTAGACAAAAAAATTATTAAGATATTTCCACAATGTTTCCGTTCTATTTTGTCAACGGTCACAGGTGAGACATAACCACACAGACACAACAGGAATAAAGAGTTAGAGACAAATAAGTAATTTTTAATATTTTTTAAAATAATTACTTTATATAAGCAGTGTGATTACAAAATTGTTCATGATTGAGTTTCAGTCATACAATGTACAACACACTTTATCAGTGTGTGTTTCCCACAGTGTCCCTGGTTTCCCTCTCACCCTCCTCCCTGCCCACCCTCTCTCTCTCTTTCTCTCTCTTCCTCTTTTCCCCCATTTTGACACTGTTGTTTGCACTTCTTATTGAAGAGGTACTGTATATATTACTTATTCCCTTTTAGTACCCCATTTTTGTCCAGAGTGATCAGTTTGAATATTTAACAGAAATTAATAAACCTGCTAGAGTCCCTATCATTTTCTCTATTTAAGGAAGAAAATAACAAAGTTGAAAGATACTTCCATGTTCCCTGAAGATCATGAATAATCATTTAAAGGCAGAAAATATATATTCCCTGTGTAAACTCATAGTCTGTTTTTAAAATAATTGGGAAAAATAATTGTTCTTTATTAGACTAAAATTAGACTGTTCTTAATATAATACATGGTACTTCATAATTTTTATCATAAATATATATTTAAGACAAATATGCTTAATAGAAAGCAGCTTGTATTATAAAGTCTCTATTTATCTATTATCAGAAAATAATATAACTAAAATATCAATCTGAGATGGGAATCTTCCTTACTTTTTTACTAACTTAAATTTAAGTTTTAGCAAAAAACTCACTATATTTGATAACCCATATAGATTAATATTCTCAAAGGTTGTTAGCTATAATATAAAATAAATATAGTAGCAGCATCATTTTATTCATCTTAGTTCTAAGATTTGAGTTAACATTTGAATTAAAGGAGTCAATACTATACAGCCTACTGAAAGTATTACAAATTTATATGATAAAGAGCTTTGGAAACAAATCTTATGTCTTTATATTAATGGATAAGCAAGTTTACTTAGGAATCAAGTTCTATTCTTTTTTTCTATTTTGTGGTCAGTCTGAAAAGTTTTAATGCAATAAGTTATTACTGTCAACATTCACAATGGTCATGAAGCAAGTAATCTTAAGAAAAATATTTGGGTACTTTACTAAACATTTT